>NC_044504.1:20905840-20960840 GCF_902362185.1 Chanos chanos
ATCCACCACTGAACCATTTCTTTCTTGCCTGCCTTCTTCCTCAAAGCACATACAATATCGTTTATATTGCCATTTTGGTCCTTCAGGTCTCCTTTCCAACTCTGTTTTTGACAAGGCCTGAGGACAGGCCATGGAGGAGGCCTCAGAGCAGGGAGGCCCTCTGATTTCTATGAACTGTCACTGCAGCTATGACAAGGGCAGACAGATTGTTAGAGGTTGGGGGGTATGGATGGATGAAGAAATGGAAGTGTGAAAAAAAGAGTGGAGCACAGGAAGGACGCAGCTGCTGCCCTCATCTCTGGGTTACTGTGGAGATCACAAAAGGAAGGGATCCCGGAGATGGATACCAACAGACGCAATGACAGGTGGGAGTGACCAGGGGGTCTGACACCGATACAGACCAAATAAAACCAGCTGCTAAGAGAAGCACAGAGAGAGAGAGAGAGAGAGAGAGAGAGAGAGAGAGATCCTCTGTCTCACTAAACCTACTGAAAGGTTTGGAGGGTGAAGAAGAGAGCAAACGTTGGATACCACAGAATGACTGAAAGAGAGGCACAAAGAAGAAGAGGAAAGATACTAACTCCTCATTCATCTATCCTTGATAAAATAATGGCATTCCAATTCCACAGGTCCATCTGAGAAGACAAAAGGATATATTTTCATTCACTTCTGTGTCAATCCCTAAGATTTGTACCTGTCATTCTCTTAAAGCTCCCCAGACAGGGAAAATTGCCTGACAGTGTATTGATCGTGCCTTCTCTCAAGGCATTGTGCCAAACCCTCAGCCCAGTTTTCTGTATATCTTATCATTATTTTTGAAGATTTTCCCCCACTCAAAGGGTTGTGGATATTGCCAAAAGGAAAAGGAAGAAAAAAAAGGGTTATTTATTTATTTATTTTTTTTGCTCAAGGACATTTGGCAGAAAAATGTGTTTTTAACAGTCCTCCCTTGTGTGTTATGATCCATTCATGTTTAAAAGCCTTTTGTAAAACAGAATTATATTCATGGATTGCTCTCGTTCCAGGCATCTCAAAGCATCCAGCAAAGTGCAGCAAAGACATACAGGATATGAGATATGTACTATGGTCTACAGGGTGTTCCCAGATTGCCTTGTTTTGGGACTGTGTGTGAATAAATCTCTGGCCCGTCATTCGCAGTGACCCCTCCTCATATCAGCTTGACAATATTCTCACTGATTGTCTATCACACCATGATTCTCAGGAGCCTCTGACACATGCAGCACAGATTCCTGCACACAATACACACACACACACACACACACACACACTCACATATATATACACACATGCACTTTGTCACTAAATATGAGTTATTCTCTTGTTAAATTATGAGATGAGTATTTGATTTTTCAAAAAAGATTTCTCGCTTTTAGCTTTGTACTTTATTTCTGAAGTGTTTGTTTTAAAGCTGAAATGAAAGTCTGCCTTTTACAATCTAAAGCGAACCTGCAAGCTTTCATTGTGGGCGGCATTCAAGGGTGCCTGAAATCTGTTATCTGAGGCATCAGACTCTCTGTACGCCAAGTCTGATGATGATGTGTGATCTCTTTCAATACAGACACGCACACACACGCGCGCACATGCACACACACACACACACACACACACACACACACAAACACTCTCACTAATTTAAAAAAAAAAGCAAGAAAAAGAAAAGAAAAACCTGGTACCTGAAGCAGGTCAATTACATTGTCCAAACACACAGTAATTTCCCCCCCTCTCCCTCCTGAAGCCCTGAGGTAAGGATTTTACTGCCAAGGCTCTCCCTGAGTGTACTACCCTCCCTCCTTCCTCCCCAAAATTCACTTTGGCATCCTATTAAGCTTTTTACGCTCCTGCAACCCAGCTTGAGCGCTTGTTGAAAATAGGTTTATAAAGATGCAGATGGGGAGAGAACCATAGGCAGCACAAACAGAAAGAGAGAGAGAGAGAGAGAGAGAGAGGGAGGGACAGAGGGAGGGAGAAAGAGAAGGGGGGAAGAGAGAGAGAGAGAGAAACAGGGAGGGAGAAGGAGAAAGAGAGAGAGAGAGTGTTGCAGGTTTATTTGGTCTGCAGTGTTCACTTACTTGATTTGGTGTCTAAATAGTGATTGCAGTTTTTGTCTGCTGGAGTATATACCTACACTGCTATAGTGGTACGGTCCTACAATAGCAGTTTTCTCCTGCATCATTGCAAGCTTATTGCTCAGAGCTTGAAAGTCTGACGTTTTTATGATTAGCTCTCATTAAAGACACCTTTAGGTTCCAGTGACATCTGGACTGCAGAGTGCTTACTCAAGTGATGAAGACATTGGGAAACATTTCTGGAAAGGGAGGAAAAAAAACAAAATGAAGGTTAAAGTGAAAGTAATGACAGATGAAGACATATAGACAGGCAGGCTTAAGAGAGCTGGCAATCTGCTCTCCATTCAGCAAAGCTCTGTGTAAAGACAGAGAGAATCAGACGGCACAGGGCACTGGCAGGGCAGGGTGCACAGAAAGAGAGACACAGAGAGAGAGAGAGAGAGAGAGCGTTACTTAACTGCTTTCTTTTTATGTGTCTGCCATCCTTTGTATTTAATGAGCATTTGGGAGAGAGAGAAAGAGATGGGAGAGCTTTTCAGTGCTTCTCCAAGAGCCTAATTGGGCTTGTGAGTGAGGGGCTAAGGGTCCCCCTTGAAGTAGTGTGGAACAGCAGACGTGGTTTTCACTCTCTCTCTTGTTCTGTGTGTGTGTGTGTGTGTGTTGTGTTTCTTTACTGAGGTCAGACCATTACCATAAGTGTGAATCTCCAGTTCAGTGACCATCCTAACTATGTACTCAACTGTGTTCTGAATGAATGAATGAATGAATCTCCTTCTGTCAGGAGAGAGAGAGAGTTCATACATATGTGAAATGTGAGTATCAATGTGTGTAAATGTTTGCACTTGACTGTGTAGACAACATGTATATATGTATGTTGTCAGGATATATTCAGTTTTATATATCATATCTATCTATATGAATCACTCTTCCATAAGGAATATCTTTTTAACCTTTGATCTAGTGTGCTACCATTCGCAGGTAGATGTGAGAAACAGATGAGTAAAGCTGGTAAAGTTTGTTCAGACTTTCTGTCTCTCTGTCTTTCCCTGTTTGTGTGTGTGTGTGTGTGTGTGTGTGTTTACTGCTCCAGAAAGGACTGTGAGAGACTGCAGCAGTAGCAGTGGGAGACTGGCAGTTTGGAAGGAGCTGATAAAGTTACAGTAACAATCAGAGAGTGCGTTATGGGAATGTGGGGGAAGCAGCATTCTTCAGGAATGTGTTTTCGATAACAAGTTCCCTGAACGCTGCAATGCACTGTGATTCTTACAGAGGGGAGAAAGAGAGAGAGAGAGAGAGAGAGACAGAGAGAGAACTGTGTGTACAACTGTGTGAACATTATTATATGCACTCATGAGGCGTATGCTTATAGCCATGTGTGCACGCATTTTGTGTTTGCACATTTGTGTATATGAATTCTCTGTATGTTCTTGCCTTCAGGGGCAGGTTTCCAAAAGCCTTGGTGAGCTCAAACTGTCTCCGCTCTGGGCTCTGATTGGGATTGATCAGTGCATCCACACTGTGTTTCTGGTAGCAGTAACTTGCCTGTGACCTCTCCTCCTTGTCCTCTATGTCAAACTGTCCCCCATGGCCACACTCTTTCAGTCCCTCCTTTATTACCTCATTCTTTGGGTTTATAATCTCACTCAATGGCCTTCCCTTTACCACCCTAAATGGTTCTTTGACAGCCAAACCATGAGGGGTGGAGATTTAGAAACAGTGGAACTGTGGATCTGACTTGCCCAGGCTGATGACATGCTTACGTGACATATTTGAACATTGGGATTTGGTCTGATACTGTGGCATTGTTCTCTTTTACTATAGCTATTGTCTTCCTACTTCTTACCTTTTAAACTAACTGAATGAACATTATTGGAAGGGTCTGTGATATCTTTCTCAAAGTCCTGTCATGTATTCACTCTATTCAGATTGGTGATGAGGAGAGCAAAAGCACAAGGAAAGGATGCATTGCACTCTATTGGAACTGGGTTCAGTATTTAAAAAGTAGTGTATCACCTTGGTAGTACCCTCTCGGTTCTTTTAGGTCTTTTTGAACAGCCTCAGAAAAGAGAGTTTAGAGCTTAGGACAACACTTGTTGAGTCTCACAGTTACACAAGAATTATACTTTTCATAAATTCTGGTGGTAAGGAGCTATTAAACATTATCACTCTTTTCTCATCAGTTAATAATTTTAAAGTATGTTGGATCAAGAGAGCAGTATTACAGAGATGGCTCCATTCAATCACCTCTAAAATCTTCAGAAAAAGTGCTATACCAGATTCAGATTAATTTTAAACCTATTATAATACAGCAACCAACTTCTGACTGATGCATCCTTTCACCACTCAGTGGTGTTGATTTTGGGCTAAACTAAATTGTACTATATGCACAATTTAATCAAATTGTCCTTGAAATGTTTTTGTGACAAAGAAATATTTGGCACCTTGAAAATGCACAAAACAAAACACTGCCAACAAGCTTTTCTAATCTCACAATATTATTTTCCCAATATGACATTTTTTTTTTTCTTAACATTTCCTTAGGTCGTCGTGCTTTTAGCTGAAGATGTGGACAGAGTAACGGGTGCCATAGTATTTGCTGTGTTAGTCTGAGCATAAGTCTGAACATCCTCTCTCTTTCTTTTTCTTGTTGTGTGACAGGTAATGATGGCGATAGAATTGCCTACAGTCAGCAGAGGAGGGAAAACATTGGCGAACTGATCCAGGAGACTCTGGAGCTTTTTGAAATCCACGGGGGCCCAGACGCCTACATCAACATCAAGTACATGGTCCCCACCTATGAGTCCTGCAAGAAATAAGAGGACAGACCTTATCTGTAAACCATCCTCTTCTTCCATTTACTGAACACCCTCTTCTCTTATTCGAGAATCATCCACTTCCTTTCTTTAGGAACCATCCTCTACCATTATCTGAGAGCATCCTCTTATTAAATATCCTAATTGCAAGTCATTGTTACTGGTTTTCTTTGTTTTTTGTGGGTTTTTTTGTTTTTTTTTAATCTTTCTGTGTCTGGTTCATTTGTTTCACATTATGACTTGACTGACTCTACGTCCATGCAGAACCTTGAGACGTTTGAGACAAAAAAAAAAAAAAGTGTTCATAGGTCGGTAAAGGAATACATATCTATGATGTAATTCTTCTTTTTCTTTCTTTTTTAAAGTTATATCAGGTTAATTTTTGAGATTAGTTGTACAGAAGGTAGTGATTTTCCACAACGTTAATCCAGTTCTTCACAGGTTATTGATTTTGTCTTGCACATCATAGCGATATACGCAGTAGAAAATTATTTGAGGTTAATTTGGGAAGGTACATCACAACCTTAGTGGGGTGCTATCAAAGGAATGCAGTTTATAGCGCTAGCATGGCATGTCTGCTTTAGGATACAGTGATCAAATGCTAGACAGGACATATTGATGATTTGTCTAGTATTGTGCTGTGTGTTTAGTGTGGAGGTATGTGTGCCACTGCTGCTGAAAGGCTGAGGTTTAGGTCTGAGGCCAGTTGGAACATGCTGAAAAATACCCCAGTGGAATGAACCCCAGCCGCATTCCAGCACATCACTCACTCATTCACCAACTCACTCCGCTCTGGGTTACCTGCCTCCTCTGCTTCTCAGCCATTTGTTTTTGTTTTGTTTGTGTATGTCTGAGAGAGAGAGAGAGAAATATTGCTCTCTGTCTAGTTAGCAACCTGGAAAGAAAAGTCATACTGCCCACCTTTCATCCTTTCCCCTTGACAAAACTGCAGGTGTGAAAGGTTTTGAGTGGCAGTAAAATAGAGCTTTGTGTTTGTCATTTAATTTGTTTCTTTGCTAATGTGTAATAAGAAGTAGAAGCTCTCTTCAAAATAACGAATAAATGGGCCTTTGTCAGACCACCTTTCTTCAAAGAAGGAGTACATTAATCTCAGTCATTCCGATTCCCAGTTGAGCTTTTTCTGTCACAACATGTGTTCAGTTATCTCTTGACTTTTCAGCACTTGTGCTGTAAATACATCACATCTTTGTAGCTAAAATAGGTGACTACAATTTTTTTTGTCAATTTTGTGTTACAGTGCATTGATGAAAATTAGTTCTTTTATTCAAAATGGTACCCTGATGGTACATTAAATTCATGATGAACAAATGGAACACTGTAGAACAATGTACAAAAAAGAATAACAAAAGCACTATGTCGAGTGTTGGCCAGTGGGGGGGGGGGGGGGCTAAGTAAACAGAAAAATTAAATGTAAACTAGATTAATGTGTGTAAATCAGAATATTCAACACAGAGTTATTTTAATGCTATACCACATGGTCACAGCTGGTGCTACTTGTACTGTTAGTATAAGTTGTAAATAAGGTTGTGATGTTATGGTCATGGTACATCTCTCAACCTGTCCTCAATATATGGGACAGATTGTCTTACTTTGTTGCTTTTTGTGAGACTGATTAATGGTAATGGTCAGGGATAGAATGACTTGTACTGTGTTATTAATGGTCATGTTACCATTATTTGACCTGTCTTCTCCTTTATCTCAGTGTGTTTCCCTCTCATTGCCTGAACTAGGTTCTGACCCTTTCCACTTCATTTGTTTTGTTAATTAAATTTTTCTCTTTCTGTTTTGTCTCTCCTTTCAATGGGCATGTTAAAAGTAACATTTTTTGGAACTCAGTTAAGTAGACATCTTTTCCACAGGCATCTTTTCCAGTCCGCTGACTAAGAAGTAATCAGTGTGACATGGAATTCAACCTATTTGATGAGTTGTATCTCTGATTGAGCCGAACAGACCATCGCTTCAGTTTGTTCACACCATTAGTCAGAGGTGTGCCCATGCCCTTCTTTAGCTGAAGACCAGACCACTATGCTTGAATGAGCCACGGATGAGATTGGGTAGCGCTCACACAAACGTGCTGCTTATGTGAAACATACAAACTACCTTCACACATCACACTTAGCATGAGTCCATTTCATCTCATTTTGACTCTGCACACGCTTCCTACCCAGCACCGTGAGAGACAATCACACTTCAGTGCTCTGGCTGTCTCTTCCCATCTCCTCAATCAAGTCACATCACTAAAACTAATCTGTGTAAAATGGGATCTGTGTTTGACAAATGTAAAGTAGTATGATTGAAATATAAAGAAGGGGAAAAAAGACATCAGGACAAAAGGCTCAGTCAAGATAGGAAAACCCCAGTGTTCATGTACAAACACACTCAGTGACTCAGCTTTGCCTTGAAGGCTGCTAGACCGAGCTGTAAGCATATTAAACCTGAGTCACAGTTGAGCTGCTGTTTGCTAACTTTTTAAGAGACAGAGTAAATAAAGTGGTGGTTTTTTTGGTTTTTTTTAAACCTGATTGTGAGGTTGCTGGCATGCAATAAACCTCAACATGAACTGACTCAAAACAAACATGATTGTCTTCTTTCACAGTGATAGTGACTGCTGATCAAGAGCCTTGTTTTTTTAGACAGTTGGATATTGCAGTTCGGAACATCTTCAGGAGATTTTGATTCGCTTGTTCTCTGACAGTGGTGAAAACATGTACCTGGTGGGCACTTAGAGGATTGTTATTGATCTCAAGATCATTTCTGACGTTTAGCCCTCCTTCTATGACCATTCTACTGAGACTGTGGGTGGAGAGATTAAAGGGATGATGGAGGGTTTTTTGGACTTTTCCAAAAGCGGTTTGCCAAGAAATGTCAAATTTTAAGTATAAAAATGCTAATCCTATTATTATTGGTATTGAAGCATTTTCCTAATTTTTCTCAGATATTGGCATTAGAATTACTTTCTCTGTGTACATTAGCATATTTGTGCATTTTACTTGTTCATACAACACTAAAAAAGAAAAAAAAATCAAGCTTCTGAGTCAGTAGAGGAAAGAAATTTGCAGCTTCTCACAGTACAACACATACTGTGGTTTAATGCATGTCTGCTCTCTCTGCCAATAACAAGACATATATTTTCAAAAATACTAGAAACTCTTCAATGATGTCATATTCCAAAATCAAGTTGTGCTTTCCCAGTTCCTATGCAGTGAATCTTGTCTACTGCTGTAGCCCAGCACTGATTTTATGATGAGTTTATGAATCAAATAAAATCTTATTTCCCATTAGCATCTTAAAACTAAGATGATAGTAAAAGTCACATTAAGAAGCACCTCTCGTTTGTGTGGTGTTTGTCTTTGAAAATGGTAAGTATGAAGGAAAAAAACAATTGTGTCTTAAATATCAGACCATCAAGGTTTTTTTTTGTTTGTTTGTTTTTTTTCCTTTCAACAATGTAGTCCCAAAAAGAGTTCCTCTACTGGTGAGAGAGGCTTTAAATCTGCTGAACAATGCAGTTTTATTTTTTTCTACCGCATGTAAGATTACATTTATCTGCTCTGGTCAAAACGAATCCTTCTGTGACATTTTGCCATATGTGGGACATTACTCTATTTGCTTGCAGAATGAAAACGATGCCCAATACCAGCAAAGTTATGTAGAGTGTTCTCTCTTTAGCCCCCTTTCTGAACCATCTGTATCATATATCTTATATGGAAGTATGAAGCAAGACCAAGAGCTCATTTTCATCTCTCCTCTTCCACCAAAGTACTCAGAACTGATGGTGGGCGGAGTTTGTAGCACCAGAAAGGAGTACTCCCTGAAGTAACAAAGGAAATATGTCACCTTATGACAGAATTTAAAACACTGCCCTAGAGGACACACTAGTGGGTGTAGGAATTCATGTAATCTAATAGAAGCTTGTTCTGCAGGTATTAAAATACGGTGGCTATACAGAGCATGGTAGATGACATCACTGTGGATGACCACAAAGTGTCCCAGCTCTACTCATCCTGAGAAGATTCTCTGTTTACCTCCTGGTGTAGTCCTTGCTATGAGCATGGAATAAAAAAAAGGGTTCTTATAACTGCAGCTCTGCATTTTGACAAAGAAAAAGCAAACCCTCAGAGTACCAGGATGATACCAATGACTGTGTAAGGTCGCCAGAGGTTATTGTCTTTTGTTTAATGAAAGCTTTTGCGGGTCCCCAGGGCTGCAAAGTGCCATTTTTGTTTATCCCAATGAAGGTGACATATGTGTATTTAGTCTTTCTTGTAATTTTGTAAAATTAAAATCAAGATAAAAAATAAGCAATGGATCTTTATTTTCTATTTTCCATGGAAGATGTTGACATTATCTTAAATAGGTTATCACCATTTTTGGTGAATGGTTGATGCTGGAAATGATTTCTCAAGCTGACGTAGAGCAGTGTGCACTGCTATATAGTAGCACACAGTAAACTGGCTATAATGAGGAAGCTAAAGTAACGCAGCTACTCACTGAACAATGTAATTAATTTTGATGCTTGTGAAAGTGAGTAGCTGTATAACACCCCTGGTGCTAATAGACCTGGGTTGTTTATTCTAATGAAGAATACAGCAGTAGCTGTACTATCCCATCACACCACCTTTACATGCTGTATAAAGACAATATACTGGATTATCCACAATAAAAGGACTTTTTGAACTCCCTTTCTTCAGCCAAATTACAAAAAAAAAAAAAACCCTACACTGTTCAGAGTACTGTATAACCGATGGCTTCACTGAGAAGGGGACGCTGACCACCACTTAGTATTTGTGTGCCGCAACATGGCTCCCACAGTGGAAAGGCATACTGCTACTTTATAGAACTGACTGACATTGAATTACCTTGAGTTTGTGTGTGTGCGTGTGTGTGCATGTGTGTGTGTGTGTGTGTGTGTGTGTGTGGCATGAAAGGAATCTAAAGCTCCCTACAAGCTCATCGTTTTCCTCCATGAGATAACTAGACTGAAATGACTGCACTCTAGCCAGAATGCATTGATGGAAGAATGGCATACCTCTGAACTAATCTCTCCTCCAAACCGCAGCAACTTGTCATAATCCCTGACCTGTTTAGCAACAGGAAGTCCCCTTCCATCTCTCCTTACTCAGACACATTATTATCAATGCAGCTAACTTTGCCTCAGGCATCTGCCCCTCAGGCATATTTACAGGCAATATCTGCTCTTGTAACCTCACTCCTGTCTCTTCCTCACCCCATTCTGGAGAAGGTGAGGGTCTTTCTCTGACTGCCACGCTGGAGTGTGTCCTCGTGCAGCACAGCCACTGCAGTAAGAACAAAGGCCTTTGGGCAACAGTGAACCGTGTAACAAAGAAGAGAGCCGTAACAGCCCAACCTGCGACGATTTAAAGAGGAGATGTAGTTGTGAAGGGAAAGAGAGAATAATGCTGAATGGGAGTGGGAGAAATGTATCTGAGAAGTAAGTGACTATAGCAGGATGGATGAAGGGAGGTGTGCTGTTTTGTCAGCTTGTGAGAGTGAGCTGTCTACTGGGCCTAGATATTTTAGACTACCAACCACTGCAAATACCTGTTTTTGTTCCCTCAACCCAGTCCTACAAAAAAATAGTATTACAGAGTGGGACAAAATATTGGAGCATGTGAGAATAAATAAGGCCATAGACACTGTATATGTGTGTGTGTGCTTGCGTACGAGAGTGTGTGTGTGCATGCGTGCGTGCTTGTGTGTGTGTGTGAAAGAAGCAAAGGGACAAAGAACTTACATGTATTTATGTCTTGGTATTGCCATTTGTGCAACGCACAAGCTCCACAGAGTGCTGCACCATCAATCATTGCATTGCTGCAGATGTCCTCTGAATGCCAGTGTCTCTGAATGCACAATAGCTCAGAGTCCCGGCACTGGATAAGCAGCAGAGCTTCAAATGGCCCACAGTAGACTACACACACACACACACACACACACACACACACACGGGCTGAAGCCTCAGCAGTAATGCCTTTCAGGGCAGCTCTCAGAAGGCAGATTGTTAGGAGCTACAATGAAGGAGCGGAGGGCAGTGCAACAGAAATAAATAATCCTGTGGGAACAGTTCGTCTTGTTCAGCGTGGTATAGGCTGAGGCCACACTCACTGAGGGAGCCAGTAGCAAGCACGTGCACAAGTCTCCACACAATGGAGATTTATCTGACTCGAGAACTGCACATGCCAGGTGTCTCTCAGTGCAGGTCTGAACACTTATATGAGTGCTCTGCTTATCTGACTTCTATTTTCAGCATGGACAAGGGCTACTTGAAAACCAAGACGATATGGATACTGTCTCTCTCTCTTTTTTTTTTTTTTTTTGAACAACAAGGCCCTTGTTAATGACTTTTAAGATGTCTGCATTTGCATTTTTGATTTGCCCTTCTCTGAGTGAAAGAATTTTTGGAGGAAAGAAATAGCAGGGGTACGTTCCACGGGAAGCAATCTTTCCTCTCAACAGGGCCAAGATCAATGGGGTTCCGCTCCACTCTTTCCCTCTCATCTTGAGGCATCCCCCTACCTTGCTATGTGGGTCTTATCACTTAGAAACACGCAGTTCATTCTCTGAACCCTCTTGGCCCCCGCTAGACGCACTTATCTGGCCGCTGGAGCGAAATTTAGCCAACATGTCTAAAAAAAAAAAAAAAAAAAAATCACAGATGACATGTACCAATCTCAAACACTTCTCTCCCTCTCTGCTGCGCCTGAGTGTTGGTAAGTGTGATGTAGAAGGGCGCGGAAGGGGATTTAGCATATGACTGTCACATTTTGGTGTGCTGTCTCCTCAAGCCTGTGAGAGATGTTTGTCTGATTTCCCCTACTGATAAGATATTTAAGCATATTTGACAGGGGCAATAATCACTCTGTTTTCTAATAGAGAAGGATGCAGCTGTTGCTCTTTAAAGGTGAGACAATCATGCCATGCCAAACACTAGAACAGCAGCAAAAGGTAACAAAGCAAGGTGACCCTCAACATGGTCGTTACTGCTCACTTTTATATCGAGAGCCTGTGGTGTCTGATACCCTGTGCTGGTTCCTGTATGTCTTTGACCATCTCCATCGGATTGAGTTGGTAGTGTATACATATAAGATCAACCTCTAACACTCATCAAGCAGATCGCCAAGAACTGGTCATCAGCAAAGGGTGACTCACTGAGAGAACTGTTCTTTAACTACATATTAATATCTATGAAAACCTCTTTGTTTCGGCTGGGAAAGACAGGCATCCTGATCAAAGGAGTAGAACGATGGAATGAAGTAGACATGTGAAAATGCTGTAATCCATGCCTTTATCTGCAGCTAGAAGAAAACAATGAGGCCTTCAGCTTCTTTCTGAAGGCGCCAGAAAAGAGTACATGGTACATCCAGGGCAACAGAGGTTTGATTACTGCACCATGTCGGACTGGGCGGAGAGAGCGACATCCATCATGCAGTTCCTGTCACCACCCTGCTTACCGGATTAAAAGCCTAATCCACAATGCTGGAGATTGGAAGAGCACTCACCTGCAACACTGAACTTTCAGGCCCAAGCTGAGGCCTGGTCCCATGGAGCAGCAAACAGCAGAGACTTTCCCTTTAGCTCTAGCTCAATATAATGAGTCAATGACAACCGATGTCTCCAAACCTCACTAAGGGTCGAGTGTTGAAAGAGTGTGTAAGAATGCACCAATGCCTCTTCTTTGTCTTGAGTGACTGATAAGGAATCTCTTTCTAACTCCCTTGTGCCTATGAATATAGGAAAGTTGGATACTGTCTAAGATTCAAAAAGTGAGAATTGTCAAATTGCAAAGCTCCATTTAAAAATTTCCCCCTTTTGTTTGGTGCCTTTTTGTCTGTTTGTGTGTGTGTGTGTGTGTGAGAGAGAGAGAGAGAGAGAGAGAGAGAGAGAGAGAGAGAGGCAGAGAGATATAGTAAGGGAGTCTCAAATTATAGTAGCCTAGGCACAACTGTAACATCCTCTTCCTTGCCACTCTTCATGTACACTGCAGATCCATGATGAATATCCTCTAGATGGGCATGTGGGTCCCTAGTGCTGAGATCTCCAGGTCTCATTCCTAACTCTCTTTTTGTCCCCTACTTCAAAAGACACAGAGTGCATGTTAAACCATTATCTGAAGCACGTCTAATTGGATTAATTGTTGAATGGGATCCGTGTTATTGAAAAAGATGGATGGGGGAGGGAGTGATATCTGTCTGAAACACTTGTGTGTGCCACAGAGGCACTCACAACCAGCAGAGGCACGTAGCTCAGAACAGCAGTGGCACCCTGCAAGGTACAAATTACCATGCCCGCTGATGGAGATAAAAACATTAAGCAACATTTTCAAAGGTTGAAATAAATTATCCTTTTTTTTGGCGGGGGGGGGGGGGGGGGGCAGCTCTTTTGGAAAACTCTTTCATTAATGATTTTCAAAGACTCACAGTAATAAATAAATACAAAACAACATACACCATGCATGTATGCTTTCAGTGAATCTGGAAAGAAGTGACATTCTCATATTCTCTGAACTCAGTGCTATGCTCTCAGTGTACTGACGATCCAATTGTTATGCACTATCTGCCCTTGAACTTTATATTCTTTACTTAAAGATTTTCAGCCTTTGCCACACTGACTTTGACTGGGCTCATATATGCAAATCCTTTGGTGACAGAGGGAAACATGCCAAACCTTGGTACTGATGGTGGGTCTAAAAGTATATAGTATGCATGCCACTGAAATTGCAGTTCCTCGATCGTGCAAATAGTGATGACAGATAGTAACCATACCATTTCAGTTTAGAGGGTAGACGCTGCATATTACTGGTGTATAGTCAGCCAAATTTAAACACATAAATGGGTTTGCACAACTTTCAAATATCTGTAGAAATTAACTGTACTAATATTAGTTTCACTGAACAAAAAGCAACACATGCACTCTATTGACACAGATTACAGATTAAACCATGCTTTGTACCATATATGTGGTTTCCCCCGTACCCCGCCTTAAAGCATTAAATGCATATTCAGTTATAATACAGCAACATACATTTGCATATCTCTAAAGTCACCAGCACCTCTGGTTTCAAGTGTTTAGAGGTCATGACTACTGCACATTTCGTTCCTGGCACAACTAGCTAGAGGAATTCACTCTAATCTCCCCCCTGTGAGAAACTGTGACAAACTCTTTCATAGTGTCACCGTAATTCCTAACAACGAGAGCTAATATTGGTTTCACTGGACAGCCTTACTGAGAGGGAATGCCTTAAGTATCAGCAAGGCTTTCACACAAAGTGAACATTGACCTAAAGTCAGGGTCAGATCTAAATACAGATTAAGGGTCTTGAGCAGCTGGCATCTCCCAAAATAGGTGGAAAATTTAAAGTATATTGTTTCAAATTAGTGGCATTATGTATCAGAAGAACAAACAAGAGACAACTTTTTTATCTGATAAATATGCAATGTAAGTCACTGTTCAGTTTCATTTACACTCTTCATTAATAAGAGAGCCTAACGTAACTTAAGTAAAACTGAATAATGTTGATATTACGTGCAGACATTCAATAAACGGTAGCGTTTGTCACATAGTATCGCAACAGCTGTTTAATGGTGCCTGTCCTCGTAAGGCGACATGTCTGAGAGGATTTGCGGGGGTGGGGGCATTACATATAAACCTCTCGATGTTTAAAATACAGTATCCAGTATATAGTATTTTGCCACTGAAAGATTGGACATCTTTAATTAGGCATACCTAGACACCCTGATGCAATCCGGTCTAAATATTCTGATGCCGGCGCTGCCGTTTAGGAAATCGGGAAATTAATCGGTCTTTCAGTGGTATTTTTGTTATACATTTGTAAAAGACTGCAGAGTGTATTCTTGATTTTTTTTCCCCCATATTTTGAGAGCAGCATACGTTTTTATTGGTTATCGGTCAAATGAAACTGTTTTTGCTGCGGTCGGGCCAAAGAGTCCTGTTCCAGTTTGTGAGGCTAAGGGCCATTTGGAGTGATATTTGCATTCATCATGAACAACCCGGGTCATACACTTTGAATCCTTTTCTCAATCATTAAAACAAGAGAACTATTTAACAAAGCAGTAGAAGAACGTCGGTTCATATAGCTAGGCTACTTTCACTCACAGTGCGGACACATTAACGACGCTGTAACTACTACCCCGTTCTTAAACTGAAACGTTGATGCCAAACTTAAATGGAAATTAGACCAAACCATATCAGGAGTTCGTGGAAATGGAAGGATTCTTACTGTACATAGCTCATTTCTTAAAACTACATGTTCTGTGGTAGGTTTGCATTCCTGTGTTACAGTTCACAATTGAACAGCTGTATTTCTTTCTCTCTTTATCGTAGATTGAGGATGCACATGCCCCCCATTAATCACACCAACAACGAGACATTTACTGCAGTCTGTGGATAGAAACACGAGCAACTCCAAAATTCGATTCGAGTTTACAGCTTGACAGTTCAAAGTCTGATAAATAATGAGCAAAATAGTTTATTAAAATGCAGTCACTCGTTTCACTAATAATTAGCGGCTCTGATGCGTCAATCCTCACAAAGTAACATTTTCTAACGGTAACTATACCTGTCAGCATTGTGTTCACAATTGGCTCTAATCTCTGTAGATCATTTAACCGTCGATATCTATTGGCACTGAACCGCCTCCATGTCAAAGAGCGTATGCTCATTGGTGATATTATCTGTCGCTGCAAAATGTTTCCAGCCAATCGGCGAACAGATGGTCGAGCGCTTCTGGTGAATACTCTATCGCGCAGACAGTGGTGATTCGAAACGTCCCTGTGAGCACACAGTGGAGAGGAGAGTAACGGCGCGTGAACGTCGAACGACTCTTTGGGAGGAGATAGCGGTTGTTTTTTATTTTATTTTATTTCTCCTGAAACAACAACAACAACAAATATCTGATCATTTACCCGGAGGGTGGTCAGTTTACAGTGAACACAACGGTGGGGGGGAACGAGGGATTTGACCTGCAAGTTTTTTTTTTCTTTTCCATTTTTTCTCCTTTTCATAGAGAAGGATTGTGTGTTTGGGTTTGAATTCGCGACGCAAAGATGATGGTCGGGGAGATCGAAGTGAAGGAAAGACCGAGGCCGAGTCCCGACTATTTGATGCAGTTACTGAACGAAAAGAAGCTGATGACCAGTTTACCAAACCTTTGTGGCATCTTTACACATCTCGAAAGGCTTCTCGATGAAGGTAAAAATGATCATCGGGTAGGGAACAAGTAGTTAAGAGAGGGTGATCTCGATGTGAGCATGCTTTGGCGCATACACAGCATTGAAGCTAGTAGCAGGCAAGCTAAAGTGACGCTGGGTGGCCATATCGTTAACGAAAACGACGTAACTAATTTTACAACTTTTTGAATTTGTCAAACAAGTGTTTAGTTTCCTCTGAAATTGTGAAAAAAAATGTTGTTCGTTAGGCATGGCGTTTTACAGTTTGCCGTCAAGTTGAACTTGTTAAACCCATGTCAACGCCGAAGTGAAAAGTTTTTTTCAAGAGGGTACTGAGGTCTTGCTAGCCCGGTTAGCAAGTTTTACCCTTGGAAAGCTCTACAACTTTTAAGTTGGTCGTTTCTTAACGTCACCTCTCCTTCCCTTTGAGTTCATAGACTAATAGTTCCCTTTTCAAGATTTTCCCTATCATATCTATATATTTATTGTGTGTAGCTGTTGGAGGAGAAAAATTGTAAACTTTCTTGCTAGTTAGAAATCATAGAGGAACTTGGCAAGTGATAGCCGAGTTCGCTAGCTACAAGAGCAACCTTGGTCAATTTGCGAAAAAAATGAACTCGCCTCACCAGAGTACTCGCGTTAGGCAAATATGATGGCTCAAACAATTCCGTAAATAACATGGACACAACAATTTAAGAAACTGCCTCAATCCACCAATGCCCCATATATAAGAGGAATGGCAGTTGTTTTCCGATAAGGATCTTTTCACATCAGTGAAGGAATTTGTTGCAGACTAGGACAAGGCTACATAATGCTGGAATGTGCCCCTGGGCGATCCTTGGTTTTCCTTAAGGGTTCTATACAATGGACAATGGGTAGGTAGGCTCCAAATGGTTCAGCGAGGAAAGGAGCCACAATAAGGTCAGGTTAACCTGTGGATATAAACACTGACATAGCTTGCGTCTGGTGATTTCATTTTAGATCAAAACTTGTCATCCGTGGCCAAAGGTAGCAATAAATAATTTGATTGTGCATTATTAGTTGTAGTATGAATCGTGATTCTTAAAACATTGCTGAGTTTGTATAGTCCTATAATGTTAGACATGTCGACAAAATGTATCGTTACTGAAATCTTTTTTCTGTGTGTCTTTGTCAAAGAAATAACACAGTTGCGGTGTAGCGAAATAAACAAACGCGATTTCATCAACACCGAGTCGTGTTGGTTTATGTAATAGAGCAGGGGACGCTAGAGAGCGCCACTTTCCCCGGAGGTATTCAACAATTTGCCATATCTACATGGATTTACATTTTGTGTTGCAAATATTTCATCTTAACGGTCAGTGATCCAGTTCCTAAATTTTCATGTGAGTCCTCAAGCGTTTAATTAAATCTAACACTTGCCTACTATAACAGTACAATAATCTAGGGAAATATTTACAGAAATGCCTGTAGTGTTGCTTCTGTACTGTCAAATGTCTCGCTACAACTGATATTTACTTAGCGACCCCGAACGTTGTCATGATGTAGTCCCCCCCCCCCCCCCCGATTATTCTGTAGTACTTCGTGAGAGCGCAGCTATTTCCAGTCAGGTAATAGAAACGTAAGAGCTCGCCTCACAGCACCGGTAAAACGAGTTTTGTTTGCCATGTAGATGCATTGGTCACATACTTTGAGATGGAAGACTGATACTGAGATTTTAGATTTCGTTGCTGTTTAAATTCTGCAGACAGTTCTGTTCTCTCTCCCATATCACAGTTCTGTGACTAAATTGTGCCTTTTTGATGCAGAGTAGGTTAATATTTCTGTGGTTAATTTGTGTAAAATTAGAATTACCCTCCAAATGATATGCTAAGATTGCAGTTTGGTTACTTCTGTCTTATTCTAACTTCAGTTGCATTACATTTTCATTGTACCCTAGACAAGTAACTGAGAATGTTGAGGACAGTATTATTTCATTCTGGTACCTCAGCCAGCTCTATATAAGATGACATTGCTCAGGGTATGGGCCCATCTGTGTAAATGAACATCACTTGGGATTGGTTTATTGTTGATAGTCTATTTGGGTGTGTTTGCGCAAGAGTATTCCTTTTAAGATACTTGGTCTTCTCCGTGGCTGCCTGAGAGATTTCTCACGCAGCTGTCGGTTCTGACGCCACACTGAAGCCAGGGTACTCATGGGGGTGACTACATTAAAACCCTGTGTGTGCGCGCGCGCGCGTGTGTGTACAGCCTTAGCTCTGGTACACAAAAGTGAACCGATTTAAGTGCACTTTGTTCAGTAGGGTCTGTGATTGTATCCAGTCACTCTTCAGAGTCTCAGTGGTACAAAGTCAGCGTCTAGGTAAAACAGGATTAAAGAGGAGTTGATACTAACCTCCTTTCTCTTTGGCTCTTCAAAGGAACCACACACACATTCAGCTTAATGTTTACAAAGGTTCAGCTCAAAGTAAATCACTGCATTGATGGGCTGCTATCCCATTCATTTGCATGCTGATTTCCCTTATGCAAATGAACAGTGTAGCAGTTTGTGGGACAGTGGTATGTTTTCAAGCACAAGCATTCTCATTTGTTTGGAGGGTGGGGGGCTGGTGGCTAAATGGTAGTATACAATCTTTTTCTTTTCATTTTGGTGCTTGGAAACAGAAACCTATTGTGTGATGGATCAGATCAGTTGGTCAGGGAGTGTGGTAGTACAGTGTTTGGGAAGCGTGGAAGTCACTCAGAGACGAGTGGTTTGTTCTCTGGTTTGTCAAGGTGACTGCGGAGCACTCCAGTGATAAGGGAATGGGAGTGAGAAACTGAATGAGAGCTCTGTGCTGAAGAGGAACGCAAAAACCATGATACTGCAGCACTCAACCGTACCCAACAAACCAACTGGTTATACCATCTGTTTCCTATGTCAGTGCTGTTAAAACACAAGGGTATTCACCTGAAAACCAGATTAGCGCTTACTCACAGAGTGGAGGTGGAGAAGAAAAGGAGGATAAGAGAAAGTAGGGTACAAATATTTATTTAATTTTATATTTATTTATTTTTTTATTATTCTGTCTTTCCCTGGTTGTCTCTGTACCAGAGTCATTATGACAGCTGCACAGACACACATATCACACTTACACACATGTCTCTAGCTACGTACTCCTTGCATGTGTGTGCACAGTTGTTTCCATGGTGAAGGAAAACTGACACCCTGTGCATTACCCCCTGTGACCCTTGTGGAAAACAACTGCACCCACTCTGGAACTGAATTTAGACCCACTGAAGGTGCATGTTTGTGCATGTGTGTGTTAGTCGGCTCTTGTAAATAAGGACGTGCGTCAAGCCACTCAAGGGCACTTAGATTTGGAGAGGGGGGGGAGGGTGACAAGCCTCCAGTAAATTCCCCCCACCGATGCCATTGCCGTCTTTTTGGAGGTGACACCCTCCAGCGTGTTTTTATAGCTTCATTTGATGTGCCAGCAGTCTAAATACAGGAACACAAGAGACGACTGACGTGCCGTATCCATTTTCCCTTTGCAGGAGATGGAACGCTGGTGTAGAATGAAGGACAGAAAGTTTGGTACTGAATCATAGACTTTGAGAGTGTCTGCTCACAGTTTGTCATTCCGTATTAATCCGTTGACATACTCCCTCTTGTACATGAAATCAAGCCAAAGAGTTAGTGGTAGTTAGGTATTGGTGGTAGTCATAGATAAAGTTAGATTCTCATAGCAAAACAGATGAGAGAAAAAGCGGCGTGTGTTGAGACTTTCACATAGCACAGGGGACGAGTGAAGAGTTGAAACCGAGTGTGCGCTGCACAAGCCTCTGAGGTTTTTAAAAAGGAGCATTATCACATTATCAGACCTTGCTGCACAAGCACAGTACTCAGAGAGTGTCCTATTCATCACAGACAGTGTAGACTGCCTTCATTATGTTTGCTGTTCTGAGTTTGAGTGATTAGACTGACTTGGAGTTGACTCTATATTGTGAGGAAGAATTCTCCTCCTTGTTAGGTCAGTTCACTGTGCAGTGGAGTTAACTGAAGCCTCTTGGGAGCAGTGCTTAAATGCACTCTTTAATAAAGATTAGACATTTCAGGTTTAGACAAAAACAAAGCTGATTAGACAAAACAGGTTCCTCTCTCTCTCTCTGTCTCTCTCTCTCTGTCTCTCTCTTCTCTCTCTCTCTCTTCTCTCTCTCTCACTCTCACTCACTCATTCACTACTCCGTCCCCCTCCCCTTCCCCCTCCTCGTTTCTGCTGATTTGATGAGGAGGACTGCTGCACTTCATTTCCTTTTAGAGAATGACCCTTTCCTCTCCCTACACTCTCTTTCCTGTTCTGCACTGGGGCAAGCACCCCGCATCAACCTTCAACACGGAATCAATTTCCCGTCTAACGAGATGGACTGCCGCTCGCAAAGTAAGACAGTGCCCAGGGCCTCGACGAGAGAGGCTGGGTGTGTTGGAATGGCAGAGCGTGGTGTGGGTTTTTTTGGCATGCTGAAACCTGTTATATAAGCCCCCACCCCCATACACACATACACACTCCCAAAGCACCACTTATTGGTAGAATTTAATTAACATGAGCCATTCTCACAGTTGCTGTGCTGAGGTACCTTCCATAATGTGTGTGTGTGTGTGTTTTTTTTTTTTCCTTTCTTTTTTTCCCCCTACTCTTCCTTTCTCACTCTATCACACCTGTCTCTCCTCGCTCCCCTTGCACGACTTGTAATAAATTGGGTGGCAAGAACAGGCTGACAGGGTTAGAACAGGGATGTGGTAGTCTCTGTCCTTCTTTCTCTCTATCTCTCTCTCTGTCTCTCTCTGCTGTGAAGGTTGGTTTGGGGGTTTGCTATCTGATGCCTGCACATTTGTGTCTCGTTTAGGCCGGTCTTGGCACCTGGCCCTTAGCCCTGGGACCCCGGCCCCCCAGCTTGTCTGATAAAACTGTCTCCTCCTTCAGCTGCTGCCCCGTTATCTTGTGGCCCTCAGTACTGCCTGTGCAGGGGGTCCTTATCTCCCTGCCTTCCCCTCTACCAAGTCTCCTGCTCCGCCTCTCTCTCTCTCTCTCTCTCTCTCTCTCTCTCTCTCTCTCTCTCTCTCTCTCTCTCTGCCTCATAGCATTAGCATTAAACTCTTACATTTATTTATTTGTGAAGTTATTTGAATTTAAATAGTCGAGTGTTCGGGTTCGTGTAGTTCAGTTTGAACATTGTCATGCTAGAAGCTGTTTTAGATGTACCGCAGGTTGTTTGTTGTAAGCTTATGACAAAGCCTTGTTTTCTGCTGGTCACACGGTTGCATTGTGGAAGTGACTTAGCTCAGACATTTCTCAACACCTCTGACTCAGTGGTCACGACACGCTGCTTGGCTTCTGGCATGTCTACAGTTCTCCTCACAGTCCCTCCTCCCTGTTCTCCTTGCTCCTCAGCCCAGACCAGACTAACTTCTCACACAAAGGAAGCAACGCCCATCTCAGACAGGAAAGGACAGGGTGACTTGTTATGGCAGAATGATGAAATCCTTTGAGTAACAACGGGAAAAAAAAAGTTTGAAAAACAACACCCAAAAGTAACTGTTTGATATTCGCTTTTCTGTGTGTGTGTTTTAACTCCTTCTCTGAAGTGTGTCTGTCTCCTAAGTTTCCTGTGACTAATTTAAATGTGGTAGTGAGAGGCTGTCTAGAAACAGGCACTGTTTACTCATCCCTCCCCTTCACCTTCACACACACACATTCCACAGGAACCAGGGGAAGGGCCTCACCCAATTGCATTCCGCAACTGCCTGGAATAGCTCTCCAGCTCCCCCCCAACACTCCTCTCTTTGTCTCACCCCCTCCCATTGCCTGTGCTCTCCTTCCCTTTTTTCTCTCCCAAATATTTGTTTTTCCTTTCTGTGTAGTTGTGAGTTTATCATGAGTGGTGGAGCCCTCTCACTGCCTCACAATCGAGAGCCTAGGGAGATGCAGAGTTATTTGTCACCGTTTCCCTGTATGTTTTGTCTCTGTTTTTGTTTTTCTTTTCCGAAACAGAGCAAAGAAATAGGCTCAGGTTTTTCTTTCTTTCTCTCTCTCTCTCTCCCTCCTTCTCTCTCCTCACCCCTACTTTGTTTGCTCCCTCCCTCACCATCTTTTCTTTGTACATCTTTGTTTTGGTTAAGATAGCACATCGTACCTTCTGTAGCATGCATATCAATCCATTGTACTTTTAAGTTTACAGTATTAAACTGTACTTGTGATCTGAGTGTGATATTGTATTGTAGTAATTAGGGCTGCTCAATTATGGCAAAAATCATAATCATGATTATTTTGGTCAGTATTGAGATCATGATTATTTAACACAATTACTCACTGAATTTGGAAACATCATGCATTTATTGAACTTAAAACAACAACAGCAACAGAACAACTTGTCTTTTTAACAGTAGATTTTCTTGAACTTTAAATATAATTCAACTGAAAACAAATTAAAAAAAAAAAATGTAAAAAAAAAAAAAGAGTTTAAATAAATAAAATAAATAGTTAATAATGTATAGTATATATCAGGGTTTTCAGTTGGATTTTATCTTGCTGGTCAAGTATCCTGAAAGAATTTATTTTACCGGCAAACGGAAACCCTAAAAAAAAGTGTGTGTATATGTTTGTGTGTGTGTATGTATATATGTGTGTGTGTGTGTATATATATATATATATATATATATATATATATATATATATATATATATATATATATATATATATATATAGGCAGGCACACACAAATACTAATAGCACTGGTTTTAAGCCCAGGACATGGAAATCCACAAGTCTTTTAATATGAGTTTAACGGGACCCATCTCTTTTTTTCCTTAAAATGCTTACACAGATCACTTTGGTTCACGGTTGGCTGAATGGCTCCTAGGCTTCTGTGGGATACACGTAGCCTGATGAATCCCTGAATAAGTCACCTAGAACCAGTTTGTGTTGTTTCTGCAGTGCTCAGTATGTTTGTATCATAAGGACAAATCAGCATTAAGTTTCTCTACCAGGTTAGCAAATCTTTCATCCATTGCTTCATGCCAAAGGGCTTTTTATGCGTTAACTCTGAGAATTACAAAGTCCTTTGTTTCACGTTGAAACAGCAGCTCACATTTGTGCTCTTTTAGTGTATGTGTGTGTGTAGAGTGTGATCGCTGAGCACCAAGAGCAAAAAACAAACATACACACACACCCAATAGTCCCAAATCCCACAGCTGAATCTAACGCCCCTGATCCTCAGACACACATTGCTTTTGTTGTAATAATGCTTTGGTTGAGAAGCAGTAGTTACTGTAGCTGTGGTCTTGCGGATTTTTCCTCCTCTCTTTCCTCTTGTGTAACCTGTAACAGTTTTTTTCTTACTTGACTGCATGTAAGAGTGTCACATGAGGAGTCACATGGTTAAGCTGTCCAGAGGGTATGAGAGTCAGCGTGTTGCATGTTTTCAGGCCTTTGCTAGTATTACCAGACTTGGAAGAACTGTGTGTGTGACTAGGTCGCATATTTCAATTTTCATATTTCATTTACATTGTAAATGATTAAAATCTGCTATTAAAGACTTTGATCCGCACTGACAGTGTAGCAATTAAAGTTCCAGAGCTGTGGGTAGGCTCTATTTTGCCTCCTTCCTGTCTTAGTCAGATAAGAAGCTTACTCAATGGCATTTTTGTGCAATTAGGCTTCAATTGTGAAAATACAAAAGCCCATTTGACACCATAAAACTGGAGAAACAGCAAAATCTTTCAGTGGAAAACAATAGAAAATCTTGGTGGGACTATGAAAGGGTTAGTGTGCTACTGTGTTTTTGGTGTAGTGAATTGATTGATTGTGTGCTCTGAAATGAGGGAGAGAGAGAATGTGTGTGTGTGTGTGTGTGTGTTGCTGAGAATGAGGTCACCCCTCTGGCAGTGGAGAAGGTCAGTGGCCGTCTGTCTGTATTCTGTGTAGCCCATGCTTGTGACAAAAACTCCTCTGTTAGAGCAGCCCCCACACACACACACATATAAATGCCAGCTACATGACATCATACATTTCTGTCCATGGCTATTGGCCTAAATCAATAAACAGTATTGTGGTTCGGATATTTCTGTTTATTAATATTTTAGAGTGTAATTTTTCTTTTTTTGCGTGCAGTGATGTCCAGAGAGTAGAAAATGACAGTCATTGCACAGCTGTAGTAATTTGCAGAAGCCAGATCTCAAGTTAGAAACGATAATGATGCCTTGTCACAAAGATTAAGCTGCGTTTTATTGTGGTTCTAGATAAGATAAGAGATGCCATTTAAACACATTCCCACATACAAAAATGCTGTCGCTAAGACTGTGGTGGAGAGCGATTGGCGAGAAGATTCTAGAGTGTTCTGTCACGTTCTGCTCAATAATGGACATGGACAAGGTTTTCTGAGACAAGGGACAGCACCAGTGAATCACTGCCTGTGTCCGACAAGCCGGACAGAACGGCTCTTTTACATTGTTTTCTTTTTCTCTTCATTCTTACCCAACCCCCCCATCCTTCTGTTCATTTTTCCTCTTGAGAAACATTCGTATATTGTGTTTGACACCATTTCATACTGCCTGTGGCAAGACGTCAGTGCTCCACACCTTATTTTCTACTGAACATCTGACACCCTTCTGAAATCAGATTCTATGGGATGTTTTTTCTTCTGCTTTTCTTTGAAAGCTGAAAACCACTAGCAGAGTATTTATTCATTTTCAGCCTTTGTCTCTTACTCTCTTGTGGACTCCTTATCACTCTTTCATACCTCCTTCTCAGTTTTAGGAGCAGTTGTCTATCTGTAAAGGACAGTGGCGTGTTTCCATAGTGTATGATAGACTCCTTGTCACTCCCTATCCCCAGCTCTGTGTTAGCTCTCTGAAATTGTCTCCATATGCTCTCTCTCTCTCTCTCTCTCTCTCTCTCTCTCTCTCTTTCTCTTTCTCTCTCTTTCTCTTTCTCTCTCTCTCTCTGATGGGTATAATTCAGCCTGCGGGCTACATTTCCACACTTTCATCTGAAGACCAGTGCCGACATTAAAGGCCTGTAACAGGGCTTGTCTGTTTGCATTAGCCCTGGGTCACTGTGTATCTGCACAGCTCCTACATCCCTGCCTCTGCACTGGGTGTATTTTCATGGCCACTGTGTTCAAGCTAACCACCTGATAGAACTTAACAACCACAGCTCGTTCATGTCAGGCCTTTTGAACCCTATGACTGAGCACATAAAGACACTTACTTTGGTTGAGCCTTAATTTAAACAAAAGGATGTAAGAGCATTGGCAACACTTTAATAATACATGTTGCACACTCAGACAGACCTGCAACCAGAAAACCTTGGTTTCCATCACAGTAGATGGGCAACTCTATACGATGACATGAAGATCTGATCACATATACGGCGTTAAATGTAGTTAACTATTAGCGCTGATTGCTTTCTGCGCTCGTCAGATTCTCACTGCCCGTCATCTGTGAAGGGACAAAGAGAGAATTAAGGAATGGGGAAGGGGAAGGGATGCCCCTTTACACCCTTGAGTCGTAGCCCGTTCTAATCTTTGGCTTAGGCTGACATAGCGGTCTAGCTCCCTCAGTGTCAGCTGTTGGGATTTTATCCTAGGAGACATAAGTTTTGTGAAGGGCTAGGTCTGGCAGGCTGAGGAGGAAGCTGGACTGTGGTTATCTACTCTTGGCACATTGAGTGAGCGGTTCCTTCCTTCCTCATCGGACAGACAAAGGGACTCTTCCTGTCATTGTAGGATGGTGGGGGCCCTGAAGCAGGCTACACTGGCTTCCTGTTGCTTTGTGTGAAGGAGTAAGTGAGTGAGTGAAGAACTGCTTTTAACATGAAGAGAAGTTGGGGATGGGGCGAGAAAAGCAATGATGCGTTGCGCATTATCTGACTGGCTCTTTGTTATCCTCATGCTTCTGACATCCTCTTTGCCGGCCTGACCTGTGGTTGACTCCTTAGAGTGGTTTGCTGGAGGTTTCTGCTCTCCTGCCCTGCTGTTGTGTAGAATAGGCAGGAAGAGGGCTTGTGTCTTTACAGGCACATCTGTAGAGGAGGCGAGTGGTGGACTGTGAAAACAAACAGGAGACTTCCCTTCACTTTTCCACCATAGCACTGTCAGCCAAACATCCTGAGCTATTTTTTCCTCTTATTCTTCTTTTTAATCTCACATCCCCCCATAATGTACTCCAGCTCCCTCTGCCACATACTGAAGTATGTGTGTGTGTGTGTTTGAGTGTAGTAAGATGAGGATGTTCTGCCTCAGCACTCTCAGAACTAAAGCAGTAGGTCAATGTGGATGCAAGGAGATTACGTGATAGGTTTAGTTTTAGCCATGTGAATTGAATTATGTGTAACTGAACGGGATTTTATCCAATGTGATAAGTGGTATGATATTTATGTTGCTTGACAGATCAATGCATCAGCTCTCTCTATCACATCCTGTGCATCTGTTAAAGAAATTAAAACATCTTAAATAGATGTGTGTCCTGGAATTTCATGGTCTCAGAATTGACCTGGAATTCACCAATCTTTGACAGCCTCAGATCAACAGGGATGTGACTGACTGACTCTGATGGAAATTATGTTGTCTAGGAAGGCAGTCACAGACAATCACATCGCAAATGTTTCTTTTTTTCCTTTCTTTCAGTAGGAGAGAACTCCTAGAAGTTTTATTGCAAATATTTGAACATGAAAAACACTTCTGTGCAGTCTGAATTTTCTTGACTGATACATTTTCTGAAACCCTGTAAGTGTACCCCGGTTATTTGGATCCTGCAGTGTTGTGACTTGCTGCTGAAATTGTCTGTGGGTTTAGCGACTTTGACGTCACCTCCTGTTCTTGTCCCTGGGGATCTCTCTCTATCTCTCCTATCCATCCCACCTGCTCTCTACCCCCACCTTCACTCCCTCTCTCTCTCTCTCTCTCTCCATGACCCCTTTAACTCTGTAGCTGACATGGTGATACTGTCTCATCGATGGGCACCCCAGGGTGCTTGCCTAAAGCACCCATCATGTGTTGTGTAATAAAGGGCTGCGTCCTGCCGGGCGTCCATTAAGAGGACCCCATTAAAGCACTACATCCAGGCAATATCTGCCATCCTCCCACCCTCCGTCTAATGACGCAATGCCTCCCCTACATCTGAAACTGGCACTCCCACGCCTCATTGAGTACGTTTTGCACCCCATACTGTCCGCCCAACTCCATAAACCTCCTCCACATCATCAAATCTGATGATCCCTTTTGTTTCTTCTAAATTTAGGTCAGGTTTAATAGCACTGCAGAGAGGTGCTCTTTGTCTTTTATTACTCAGTGTGGAGGGTGCCATAGGAGAGGGAATAAGAAGAAAATAGAAAGACTTTTAGGATGTTTGCTGTTTTTAAGAGAGAAAGAGATGTGATGAGATATGAAAGAGGAGGGAGAACGCTCAGTTAAGACACCCTGTTTGGCAGGTTTAGCCAGTGACTGATACTGTGGCCTTAGTAGTATTGTTGTTGCAACTGGACCAAAACCCATACAAGTCCTTCCTTGTTGGTTCTCTGAAGGTTGTCTTTTCACATGCAGGTCAGACTGCTTTCCAGTCCTGTTTTTTTTTTTTTTTTTTTTCTTCCCATGACTCTCTTATCTTTCTCTCAAAACAGAGAAACGTGTGGTCTGCTTTGGATCCACAGAGCTTGGTTGGTCTCTGGGTGTTCCAGATTCAGTGTAGCTGTGTCACTGCTTATTCCGTCTTTGTTCTGTCCACACACTAACTGGCTATGACACATCCTATTGGAGTTGTCATAGCCTCACATCCGACCACTGCTGCCAATAGGCACATTAAGCCACATCACATTTGGTGCTTGTTTCTGCTGCCAGCCTCGGCTGCCTCACAAACACAAAGATATTAATGTAAGACTTGCCTGTCACTTTAGATTCCGTTAAAGGGACACTGTTTCTATATCAAATCCCAACCTAAAAAAGAATCTTGAGTAATTATTAGAGAGGCTCGTCTAGAAATAAGCTGTTTTGAACTGAAAACACACAACATACAGGCAGAGAGATATTGGGGTGCTGCTGTTCAGTCAGTGCTTTTGTGTTTGTGCACTTTTCCTTGACAGGTTTTGCTGTGATCTCTATAGAGATCAGCAGTGTTAATTTAACTCCTTCAGTGTTAAAATTGGTCCCGATTAACACTTTGAGAGTAAAAATGATTCCAGTCTAACTCTGTGGGAGTTAGTTTAACACTGCCAATTTTACTTTGCGACTGTCTTTGGAAACTCTGTGTCAACACAGCAAGCTCAATAATGTCTCAGCAATGTCAATAATGTCTTATTTGCCTCATTGCAGTTTTCGTTATGACGGCATGAATATTTTGTGAATTTGTGCCATTTTCACAGTATTCAACATGTTTTCCCACAAAGGGAGCTACGCCGCTCACTGCTGCAGCACTAATTGCTTGTTGGTATTTTATACAATGATATATCACCTTCTAATGTTCAGCACCCCAAGACAGAACGGTGAAAACTTCAGAGTGCCTGTGATGGTCTACAGGGCCACTGTTCTGCCATAGACAACACTTAGTTTAGCAAGATGTCCTGTCTGCCCTAAGGGAGAAGGAGGCTGTGGAGGTGAAAGGATTTCTAAGTCTTGTTATCCCTGCTGCCTATTTAGACCTTCCTCAAAGACCTGGTGACGGATTTTTTTTTTCTCTCTCACTCTGCTGCGATAGCAAACAAATGCCCAAAATGGTGTAAATCTCTTCCCCTCCCTCTGGCTCTGAAAACTGCACTGTCACTCCTCTCACTTCTTTTTTGCCATCCCCAGGGTTGTGTTCTGGTGAGGGAATTAGTTTGGGCCCTGCTCCACATGCTGAAACTCTTTTGTCTTTGCTGTGCAATGTGAAAGGCGCCATGCCAAGTGCCTCACCAGACAGATGAAAAAAAAAGAGAAAGAGGTCTGTTGCCTAAACGCCTTGGCCCTGCACGTGCCCAGGCCTGTTCAGCACCGGCTTTGCTTTCGCTTTGTCTCAGATGCAACCGGTCACTGCCTATGCAGATAACTACATAAAATACAGGTCTTTATTAAACAGTTAAAAAAAATATTTTATGTAATTTTTTTCTTTTTTTTTAAATTATTTACTTTTGTAAATAAACACGTTTTTTTTTTCAGAGAATTCACATGTGGTGAGCCAGTGGTAAAATTTGCAGAGAAGAAATTGGAGAATGAACTGGAAAAAAAATTAAATAACAGCTTAAGTGTGAATTTTCATTAAGAACCCACAATGTCATTGGTCTGTCATAAGAATACTGCATTTTGTTCCCTTTTCTCTCCATGGAAAAAAATCCTTTCTTATTTCTCTATGGCTCAAGCCTTAGCTTTGAGTGGAGTGTTGCACTGGATGAAGTCGTCTTCAGCCCGAATAAAGGAAGGAATACATTAAGCCCAAATCCTTTTGCTGCTCTGGTTGGCTGGGCTTTGTGATAGCTAAAGTGCATCTCTTCAAAGTGGAAAAACTTGTACCTCACTGAAGTCACATCTCAGCCACTTCTTCCTTACTCTTTTTCCCTTTTCAAAAGCCATTCTAGTCCAGATATGTGGCTCATTTCGTTTATTTATTTATTTATTTCCATTTATGTGCTCTCATCACTTAGACTCCACTAAGAATAATGTAAAAGAAAAGGCTTTGGGGAAAAAAAAACTGTCACAGATGTTTGCAGCCAGCGAGTATGGGGCTGGTTTCAGTTGGCATGAGGGAGAAGAGTGTCTCAGATACTGGGCAGCTCACAGCTGATCTAGTTAATCATCCGCTGCATAGAAGTACTTTAGCTGACAAGTCCCATCACACACGGATTAGGATACACTCTGATTTGAGACACAGGCATGCACTGAGACTGAACAGACAGCTACTTTTTTTTTTTGCTTTAGTCCTTCTGATAGAGTTCCACCCAGTATCCTAGATCACTAATTTTTAATTTTTTTTTTTTTTTTGGCATATCTTTCAACAGGCCTTCTCACAGCTCACTTCTATAGCTGAGCAGTGTCAAAAGTTGAGTAGCCTCAACAGCAACGACTCCTGTGTATGACACATTGAAATGAAGTTCATTTTACCAACAGTGGAGCATCACACACAGTAGTAGCTTTTTTTTTATATATATATATATATATATATATATGTATATATATCTTTTCCCTCTTATGTAATGTTTCATTTTTCTTTTTTTTAGCTTCTAGTTCTAAGATACGTGTTCCATACTGTGGGTGAACAGAAGTGGAAAAACGTGATGTGTAAAATGTGTGTGTGTGTGTGAGTGTAAGTATGGCTATGACTCGTTGTAATCTCTTTTACTCTTAGGGAGAGCATATTCAGTTGACTACCTGTGAGACCCCCCAGGACTCAGAGTCTCAGAGTCATTCCTTCTGTGATGCCCCCCCCCTTTTCCCCTCCTTTATACCACTTGGATTTCAGGAGTTAAAGAAATAACAAAAAAATCTCTCCCTCACCATATTCAAAGTACAAATTCTATCATAGATCGTCGCTGAAAGATTTTGCTGAACGATCAGAGAAAGTGAACGGGTGAATCTCTCTCATTCTGTCTCTCTGCCTCCCCTTAAACATAGACCGGCACCCTACTATGGTACACCCCAGAGTGCAGGTTCATGTGTGGTGGAGAATTTGATATCTTATTGCTGAGGTGCTAGGCTGGCGCTAAGGAATCCTCTTCCCGGAGAAGAGAGGAGAATAATGTATTAGCCTTTGCTCTAGCACAAAGAAAGATAACAGCAGAGGAAAAAAAGAGAGGAAAAACTGAGTCGGGGGAAAAAAAGACTGCTTTAGAGCAGGCAGCCGGGTGGTCCGTATGTTGGAAGACTGTCTCAGTTTGGTTTATATGTCCAAAAGGAGGAGGAAGAGAGAATTGAGGAAATTGAACAGAAAGGCTACTTGGGTTTTATAGTCTAGCCACGATGTCACAGTGACACAGAGCTTTGGTGCAGTCATATACTACCCAGAAAGGATCCATTCACACACTTTTTTACTATAAGCAGTAAACGTCAACAACACAAACATTACCCTAGTTTCAGTTTTCACTTGATTAACGTTACCTCTGAAAGGTAAAGTTTGTCAGTCTCCTGTTGTATGATCTCACAGTCTATCCAGATAGTCTCGGTCTCATTCATCCTAAAAACTGTAGTGATGCACCTAGGAGATATTTGCTTATGATCACATATATTTGCTTTCATAACTTTGAACTTTGAAGTATGATTTTTTTCTTCACCGGCACTTACTCTCTTTGGAGTCCCTATGCAATCAGGAGGACTGATTGGATAAAAACCCTAGCATTTTAAAATGGAGGCGAACTTTGCAGTAGAATATGCACAGTTTGTGCTTGCTTCTGTCTGTTGTATTGTTTCATTTCTACCTTTTCTGTCCTCCCTTTTAATTTTTTTCCCCCTTTTTTGCTCCTCACGCTTCACTGATTTTTCAACACCTTATTCCACCTCTCTAAAAAAGCGTCATTTGGCAGAATGGACAAAGACAAATGATTTCATTGGGAGTTGGACTCGGCAGGGGCTAATTTTTAGGTGAGCAAAGTGATTGGGAAGAAAAAAAAAAAGGGCTTGCTAGGGGAATTTAGCGGGTGCTGAAATTAGAGGCTGTCAAATGTCGTGCGTCTCGCTTGATGGCCCAGCCCTGCCTCTTTATGTTAATGTGACATTTTGTGCGAAGAGACTGAATCAGGTGGGGGTGGGTGAGGTGGGGGTGGGGGTAGGGAGGGGGGGGGGCAAGGAATTCTGAGGCTCAATAACCACCTATCCACGTGTTCATTCTCTCCTTTGCCCCAGTTATTTTTTTTCCTTCTCTGGAACTCCTGTAATAGTGTTGAAAGCTTATGTTCTGCCAGACTTCTTTTAGAGACGCACAGGCACACACGCTCCCAACACAAGGTTGGACTGTCTGTTCCATATGCTAGTCTGCCGAGATCTTACGAAACGAACTGGAGGGGAACTGCGGCGTAGACCTGCCTAAAACATTTTGGCTTCATCTCCCTTCAGGAGCGTGTGCTATTGACTTTCCATCCAGCTGTTGTCCATATGTTTCTCAAAAATGTGAAATGTGTCGATTCCATTTCACATGAATGTGGAGTTCCACGTTATCAAGAGAGTGTGTTTCACTCTGTGTGAGTTGGAGAGACATGTTTGTGTATATGAACACAAGTATGTGGTATTTTGAGAGTGAATGACGTGAGCACAGCTCCAGTCAGTCATTTGCTGTCTCTTTCTCAGCCCTAGATTTGCTCTTCCTTTGGTCTTGCCTTACAACTCCCTCTCTTACTAACGGGGAGTGTTTCTACTCAGGCAGGAGATGTAGTGGTCAGGGTCAGAGCCCTCTGACATCCCATGGCTCATCCATACGTCTCCAGGCATATTGAGTTCTGAAGATGTGGCTTAAATAGCTGCTGTAGTAGCAAGGTCTTGTGTATCAGTTGTCCCCCACTGCATGCCCTCACATGGCCCCTGGCCTAACTGTTGTTATTATCCCTATGTTGGGAATAGCATTGCTGTTTACTAGGACCCTCTGACAAGAGGAGGGATGGCCATACGAATCTGAAAACTCATGACCCAGTTGGGGCTGTTTGGCTCATGTGCAGTCCAGCAAAGGGCATTTGATCCGGTAGAGAACGTGAAACAAATGAAAAAAAACAAAAGAAGTGAAGTCTGTTTTTCCCTGCACTGATATGTGCTGTCTGGTTTGTTGTTTGCTTTTGTTGTCTTGTGTTGTCTGGTTTGTTGCTTTGTACATTGGTCGTGAGGGTGCGCGCGCACGTGAGTGTGCGTATGTGTGTGTGCATGTGTTTGTGGCACAGGGAACTGTGCGGGACAGGCATGAGAAACTGTGAGCGTGTCCAATGAGTGGACATCCTGTGTGTTAATCGTGTTTTGGCTGCTGCAGTCAGGCCTCATCTGGCCTCCAACCGTTTTGTGAATGAGCTCTTGTCTGAGGGAGAGAGGCAGAGCACAGCTGTGTCTGAGTGTGTGTTTATCCTTGTCCGTGAAGCATTGTGTGTCTGGACGCACTTGTGTAACCCTAGGTATGTTTTTCTGTGTGTCTGCATTACAGTTCCTTTGGAAGGAATCACTGATCTTAGTATCAACTCAGGCAACGTGCATCTAGTCGACAGTGTGTGAGAGTTCAGTGGTATCCCGGTGACTGTGTGTTAACATATGTAACTCCCAGTGATGTTTTGGATTAGATTATGAGGATGTCCAGCTGCTCTTCTGTGAGTTTTTCTGAGTGTATTAGGGGCCCTCCCTCGGGCCAAGCACAGTTTTTATCTAACTGTCGGATCAGAGCAGTGAGCATATCTTCCTTCTTTGAACCATCTTCTCCTTCCTTCTCTCTTTCTCTCCTCTCTGCTCTCCTCCTACTTCTCTTTTGCCCAAAGAGACTATTTAAACAGCCAGCTCTCTGACGGCCCAGAGGCCAAGCAGCCACACACACACACACACAAACTCTAACCCAAACAAATGCACACGTACCCACACACACACCCTTAGATGTCACATATAAGGTGCTGCTTAGGGCTTTTGTGCGTGGGTTGGATTGTTTTTTTGTTTTTCTCTTCTTTTCTTTTCTTCTTCTCTGTTTGTCTTAGAGCTTATTAACTCGTGTTGTTCTTTGTTTCTTGTTTATGTGCAGAGATCAACAGAGTGAGGAAGGACATGTATAACGACACAGTAAACGGCCTGGTGGACAAACACCCTCTGGAGTTACCCGAGCCTGTAGGGCCCATCGTTCACCTACAGGAGAAACTCTTTGTGCCTGTTAAAGAGTACCCAGATGTGAGTGTCGCTCTTTCTCACACACGCAATATCACACTTCAGCTTCTCCTTCTTGTGCAAGCGTTTTTACACTCCATCACCACATAGTTAGATCAAACCACATCACTGATCGTGCTAAAGCGCTAATGTACCATGTTAACGTTAATCCACATGACATGGGTTATGGTGCAGTGCCTGAAGTCATCTACAGTATGTGTGTTCACAGAGAGATGAGGGCAGAGAGAAAGAGAGAGAGAGGTTTAACAATACAGATCAGTGTTGCCCTGCTTTACGTAAAAGGGGCCTCCCTGCCACAGAGCGATTCAGCCACAGCTGTTTGTGCCCTCCACAGGAGACGGCCGAGCAGGTGTGGATGGGGGCATGTAAAGGGAGGGAGGTAGTGAACCGAGATGAAAAGTCTCTTTCCAAAAATAACCAGTATGTAAAAATAAGGCCAGAGGAGCTCGTGTTGAATGTCCTGAATGACAAGACAGTGTCAGAGAGCATGTTTGCCACAGTGAGGGAAAATATGGTTTTCATTGAGAATGTTGTAGTGGACGTTTTCTGGGTTTTTGTTTTTTTTTATCTTTGTGTTTTTGAAAGAAACACGGCGTTAAACATGAACAGAGAGTAAACAGCTCACACTCCTGTCTCTGCTGGTACACAGAGCAAAGACATAAGGACAGTGTTGCTATGGTTGGTTGGTTACAGTTAACATGCTATGCAAAGAGTGATGGGAAGTATGTGATCAGTTAGGGGTCAACACCTCCACAATTTCTTCCTATCCCCTCTCAGTCAGCCAACTGACTAATCTCACAGAGGGATGCCCACGTCACCTCTTGGGGAGCAACATTTCTCTTCCTAATCCTGCTCATGGGAGTGGGTAGAGGGGGGCAGTGGTGCTGGGGGGTGGGAGTGGGTGTTGGCTCCAGTCAAGCGAGAAATGCATTTTCCCCCTGACAGCTTTGATAAAGGGCGCCCCATCCAACTCCCTGCCCCACCATGCCGCAGTGCACCGCCATAGACCAGTGCCACTCCACACAGACACACATGCGTAGACACTCACTCATAACCTTCCAATGTCATAATGGCTCCCCTGGCTAAAACACAACTGATTCTTTAATGTGCTCTCTCTGCCCTTTGTGTAGTTGTTCACCTACCTCTATCCCTTCTTCGCCCCAACCCCCCCCCCCCCCACTCATGCATTTGATGTCTTTGCACTGGGGGGAATGTTTCAAGTGAACTGATGTATATATAAACTAAATGCGTGTGCATATGTGTTAGCCTCTGAGCCAGTTGAAGCTTTTGTGGAATGGCTCAGTTGTTGGAAACATGAGAAAGATATCTGGAAGGGTTACAAAACTTTGCTACCGAGTGGAACCCTGGGCAATTTTTGGGAGCATGTGGGACAGCATGTGGACAGGGAGTGGAAAGTGACACACACACGCACACACACTCTCACACACTCACACACTCAGCTGGAGTGTAATGGAATCCTCAGCTGACCTCCAAATTCCCCTTTTCTGTGCAGACTGTAACTTGGTAATGTGTTTATGAGGGCGAGGGCCCAGTTGGATCATTTGGGTTCCCTCTTGTGGATAAGATGAGTCATTGTGGTCCAAGCCTGTTTATTTTACACAAACACCAGAGTCACTGAATTAGTAAGGTAATGCGATAGAAAGAGGAAAATAGCAGGTGTAAATAATTGTATCCATTTTTAGCAGGATGTTTAGCATACAGGAACACTAGGCCAGTGTCCTCAGTGAGTCCTGTCTGCACTCACAATTTTTCTCTGATGGCTTGAGTGTTCTTTCGTGCTATGGTGTGTACTTTTTACTGTGCCAACACAGTGAAATGGAAGTTGAGTTTAGTGAAGGGTGTAATACGTCTGATTTGGTTCAGCAGTGTGATGGACAGATTAATTGTCCCTTCGGGTTTGATGGTTAGATTGACAAACATACTGCTCAGGTGGACTTACCACAAAGCACAGTGAACGCTTAGGTTAACCTCCTCTATAATTGCATTGTGAAATGTAACAGAGCGTACATGAAAACAGAGGCCTTGTCCAGCCACACCTGAGCCCGCAGAAGACCCAGACCGAAGCAGTTATCATTAACAGAACACGTTAAATTGGCAGTTTATGCTGGTGGCTTTATTTTTGAGAGACCCATGGGTTGATGCGAGTTCAGCTGGAAAAACAATCAGGCAAACAGAAAGTCTGTGCTTCCTAAAGGTGAGAAAAATAGGGCCTCCACCTCCTGCTTCCTCCAAAACCAGATGATCTCCCCAGGCCAAAATACTCTCTCACGCCTAAGACCAGAACTGAGTGCAGAGGAAGAGGAAAAAAAAACAAAACCTGCCTCTCCCTGCACCCATATCACAGCTGTTTCTCTTCAGTGTTGAAGATATCGTAATTACAATCATTAGGCAGGAGAATTTTTTTTCTCCCCCTCTCCTCCTGTCTTCCATATTTCCGAACCAGTTTCCCAGATTTTTCCTGACGTTTATTTAATTTCGTGGTTGTGTTGTGAGTTGGTGGCCTCCCAGGATGACTGGCTTTTCAAGCACACATGGTGAGCCATTAGCGTTAAGCAAAGCACTTCCACTTGTTTAGTCTTTTAAAGATTTACACTTAAGAATTACATAGTTATTACCTTCCCTTTTGCTTCCCTCCCATATCTCCTAGTCTTTCTTTCTTTCTGTCAGCCATTTCCCTCCTTCATCGCTCCATCCCAATACCAAGTAATTAGATTGCCCTGGTCCCTCGCTGCACTGCTGCATGTCACTCTCACAAAAATAACTCGTCCTGTCAAGATGCCCCTGTTCTAATTCCCCCACCACAGGAAGGTGTGTGTGTGTGTGTGTGTGTGTGTGTGTGTGTGTGCAGGACACCTCTACAGTACTATGCGTGGAGTGGTTCTGTGTAATAGTAACAGATGAGGCTGATCTGATAGTTCACTCATCCACTTAAGCTGTTATGTAAAGCCAGAAGAGCAGATGTCGTTTTACTTCCTGTGACTTTCACACACTCTTGAATGAACAGATGCACCACTCCACAGCAAAGAATTTTCGCACAAGTTGTTGGGTATCACTGGTGTGTTCTCTCATACATGCAGCATTGGCCCTCAGTCTGCAGAGGTGTGGAGAATGGGATACTGTGTCCAATGGGAGACAGAGGGCTGATGTAATTGATGTAGAACAGGAAGACAATAGTCCTCTGTCCCTGCTTTGCTTCTTCACATGCTGTGTATGAGATCTACAGCTTTCAGACAAGACAGACAGACTAGTCTTAGGGGACTGTCTACACTGGTGTATCATCAGACCTAAGGAAGGGACCTTGCTCTGCTCTGCTCTGCTCTGAATCATGCCCCTTTTTAAGGGGGGGTGGCTGTTTTTTTTTTTTTTTGAGAGTGAAAGGTTGTGGTCCTTATAGTATTCATGTTTTGTACTGTGGAACTTATAACAGTGGCATTAGTTCCAAATACAACTTCTAAGTTTCAAATCTGCTTTATAGAGTTCCTTTTAAACATAATGATTTACTTATACACTTGCTAAATTTTTAGATCAGGTTATTATTATTATCATTAACTGCTGGTTTTTGTTTCTTATGAATGATTTAATGCTGTCTTCACTACAGTCAGTGACAGTTTGTAGAGTCAGAGACTCAAGATTCCTGTTGTGATTGAGGTCTAATTCATCTGAAGGCTCTCTTCATGTCTGCTACGTTCTGTTAGCTTTCAGTGATTGCAGATGAAAGCCACAGCAACTGTGACTTTTAGTAGTCCATCCACAACCACGAGTATTTGGATCTATACGTTGAGCCCTCAAAGTTCTAAATTTGAGTGCAGATTCCCTCATACATTTTTCTTTGGTCATTAATGTTTCATCAGGCCAGATCTTCCTCATGAATCTGTTGAGATGGCTGTCATGGCGGGGGTTTTTGGTTTTTCTTTTCTTTTCTCTTTTTTTCTTTTTCCTTTTTTTTAATTATTATTAAGTAAATGGGTCTCCATGGAGACTCGGGATAGAGGGAACATCTGTTGGATTGTGTTGAGCCTCCCCAGTCTTAATTTCCAGGCTATTACTGAAGCTTTTGAAGCGAAATGACTGCAATTGAGCGTCGCAAATGACTTCCACCTTTTTCCCCCTTCCTCCTTTCTTTTCTCTAAAGTGCTCTTATTTATCAAATTCCAGTACTGCTCTGTGCACGCCACTTTTCTATGGTTTGTGAATTTCATATATTTATTTTGTGTGTTCATGTATTTAATTTTTTCAGAGATGAAAATTCCTTTTTTTCCTGACAGCCTTATTTATTGAGTAAGTCTGGCCTTTTTGAGAGTTGTTGATGCTATTTATTTATTTAGTATTTTTCAACTGACAGATGTTTGTCTGCATTACTCTTAACAATGTAAACCAGCACAGATCACAGGTTAATAGTATTTGTCTTTAAACCTGTTGGATTTTCTGTTGTCCCCAGTCTTCCCTCCTCATCTCAATGACAACTGCTAGCACAGAGGTAATAAATATGCTGTGTAGTCCATTTCTGCGCTGGCATTAAAAGGATGGGAGGAAAAAAGCAAAAACAAATGTGCTAACATTAATGTGCCTGAGTCGAGGGCAACAGGGAGCCAGGCATCAGTGCAGCCCTGCATAAAGTAGTGCAGAGCAGAGTGCAGTAGTCTTTAGGGTTTAAATTTTAGTGATTCCGATTCTGCTTATTAATTCAGGTTCTTATTGAACCGGAATTGATTCCAAATTGATTCGATTCCAAAATGGTAATAACAAAAATATCTTTATTTTTTTAAGCCTTAATTGAACATTCACAAAGTAAATGGTATTTACTAGTTACTAGTATTTACTAAATACATACAATGAAAATGTATGATCCCCAGACATGCATTAAAAAGAAAAATCTTAAATAATAGATTAACTGCTCTAGATTGATCTTTATCAAGCCAACTGCTAGTTGTTTTGGAGAGACTATTTTATTGTTCTGGTGACAAACACATGCATGTTTATTTGTCCTATATTTTACTAGTCAAGGGCATCACATACTGTCCCCACTATCAACAAATAAACACATCGTCCAGAGGTAATTTTAACTGATGTTCAACCTGACTTGCAGCTAATTAGCTTCCCGCATGCATTGAACTTTTCCTTGTTGTCGTTTTCTTTTCTAAAGTGAAGCCACACTTTTGAGTGTTAGGGCCACACTGAAGGGCGGGGGGGGTTCTGAGATTTCGAGAATAAGGTCGTAATATTATATGAATAATTTTGCAAACTTTGTTTGCAATAAGAAGGGGTTATTGCATTTAGGAACTTCTAAGCACATCCGAAATTCAGCTTGGCATTTTGGATTCAGTTCTAATTCGGAACTGAGTTTCAATTCCCAACCCAAGTTGTCATAGCCAGTTAGTCTTGTTTTGTGTTGGGTGCATTACATGTGGCTGATCTGTGTTTCACAAGGCACGCCTGTGAGGGACTATATTTACGCACTCTGCCGTGGCCACATTCTGACGTGACACATGGACAGGGAGCTGACAATCACAACACCTTAAAGAGTATGTGTGTCTGTGTATATGAAACTGTATTTGTCTCATTAGTGAGAAGATAAAATGGATAGAGAGAGAGAGAGAATATCACATCTTAAGCACATCAGTTGTCGTGTATCAAGGAACATGACGAAGGTCTCTGTGTTTTGCACTTACGTCGGGAAAATACAGCGCGCGCACACACAGATGCAAACCTAGACCAGAGCATGTGTCTGTAGTGTACCAAATGATCCAAAGCAACCTGTCGTCAGCAGTGTCTCTGAGTCGGCTCATTTATTGTTTTTATTCTTTTAGCATCATGACCTGCAGTCTCTCAGATTTCACTACTGCTGAGCCTACAGTTTGGTTGAATTCATTTTTGGAATCAAAGATAAAATACAGAGAGATGACGGACTGAAAGAGATACAGGAAAACAACCTAGTGCTTAACCCACCAGACAGGAGCAGAGCTGTCTCTATGGAGAAAGTAATTATACTTCTCCCATAGGAACCATTGCCATAATCCATCAGATTGGATTTCCTCTCCCTTCATTCGTTTTTAGTCAAGCATACATTCTGAGGGAGCAGAGAAGGTTATGATGTGTGGAGGTCCAAAGCAAAGTGGAAGAGTTTATCAGTAGACTACACTTTTCAGCAAATGCGTACAGACAAACAATCATATATGGCTTTGAGTATGAGGTAGCTCAAGTGTGTCTGGTGAAATTTTAAATCAGAGGAGTCTCTCACTCCCTGAGACAAAAGGGAGAGAGAAGGAGTGAGATGAGAAGGATGAGGGGGATGTTTGAATGCACCACAGTACAACACTTTCCTCTGTGGAATGGAGCATGGAGGGAGCACGGAGTAAATGAGAAAATGTGTTCATCATTGATGGATCAAATGCTAAAACTAAGAGGCCAGGGAAGACCAAGGAACATGATACGCTGCAGTCACTCTTCATTGTCAGCTCTGTGGTTAGTGGTGCAGATGCCTAGCTATTTACACACAAACACAGGCTTCAGTCAGTTACCCCCTGCATTTACTTATTCTTACATTTCGCTCATTTCATGTAGGTTTCAAACTTGTGTGCTTAATATGCACATGCTTCACTGTAGAAAGGGATAAGTGCTCCACCAGTCTTTCCAGCGTAGTACTATGCACACACACAACACACATACATTATCTATTACTCACTTACCGGTAGACATATAGATGCTCAATTCATCCCACACTCTCAAAACAGGTATCTTGCATAGTTTTTTGTTTTTTTTTCCCTCCTCCCTTCTCTGCAGCTGTTAGACACGATGTCATCCATACAGCTGTTTCAATCATGAATTCATTCATAACACTACCATTCATACAGCTGTAGCAGTTGTGATGTTTTCATTCACATCACTGTTAAGTCAGATATATATAATTGCACACACAATGCAGTTTTCCCATTACACAGAAAGATTTTATTTTATTTTTTTTTTATATCACCTTTCTGAGCAATAGCCAAGAAGCAGGATTTCTGTTTCTGGTGGGAGCTATGTAATGTTGGCCATTTCAGGTAGGCAGTATTTTATTTTTATATTTTTCTGTTGATTTGTTTTGACTTTGTTTCTGGTCTGCTCTGGTAACCTGGCAGTACAGAATTTTTATGATGCAAACAGCACAAACTGACAAGTTTTATTTGGATCTGTTAGTTCTTTTTCCCCCTTATGGAGCGATTGGATTTTATGTATCTTCTCTGCTGTTGCATCGTTTTGCAACCCTCTCAGCCTCCCATGTGGCCTTGGCAGAGGTTTTGTGATATTGACTTATGATAATTAACCCAACCCCAAGATGAATAACTGGCAAAAAAAGCTATGCTGGACGCTGGATGTTTAGCTTGTGTGAGTGTATGTGTTTGCACGTTTTATAGAGCGATACCAATAATTTATTACCGAGACTCTGACTCCTTCCTGTTTTGCTTTTGATCTGATTGGGTTTTCAGTGACCATACACGCACAGAGCGAAAAATGACGAAAAGCTGGATTAAATATAAAATGCTGGACTTGTTTAGCAATTGCTTTGGATTCCAGTCAGGCTGTGATGAGTTTCTGTGACCTCAGCAAAGACGATTCTGCCAGATTTCTGCCCTTTGTCTCAGACACACACACACACACACACAGAATGAAACATTACATGACCTGTTACGCACAGCCACTGTTATTACTGGCTGACTGTCTGAGGTTCCTGACTATTTTCCCGCCCCCCCTTGGGTCCCCTCAAACTTAATATGATGTGAAAGGCCTGTAGCCCAGCTCATCTCTGAGACAGTCCAGGGTTCACGTTATTATAGGCCACTGAGTACTGAGGACACTGGATTACTTAATAGGGGTTAATTGGTAATTAGCTAAGGCAAGACAGGTAATATTCCCACTCTCTTGTGTGAGCATTCTCACTCTCTCTCAACCGTACCAGAGGTTTGATGGGCCAGAGGTGTTGGCCAAAGCCAGGGCTTTGGGATATGGATTAATCTGATGATATGCTAAGAGGTATTAAACATTTAACCCACAGTGATTTAATGATAAAAAAACAAAGAGTGTTCTGTGAGAGAGCATGCAGGTGAGCGCAAGCAATGATTGGTTCTGCAAGGTACTCAGTTCGATTAGAGAGAGGAGAGCGATGCAGCAGCATAGAAAATAAAAAGTTGAGTATGGGGGGGGGATAAAAACAGACCACAAAACTTCAGTGAAAAGAAGAGTACATGAGAAAATGCAGACGTGGAGAGTTTAAACATGACGGAGTGGAGCTGAGGCTTGGTGTAGTGACAGTGGCATCATGTGTGCACTAATGTAATAGTATCAACAGTACCTACCTCCGAAGGTAAGAGAACAAAAGCAAGAACAAAAACAGAAAAATCCTGGTTGCTGGACACACTCTATTTCTCTGTAAATGTTTTGCAATGTGTTGGGATGTGTTCTCAACATAGCTCCATACACATTGTGTTGATAATTTTTTACGAGAGTGTGATAACCTCCTCCTGTCCCCTATCTGTGCCTGAGGGAGCACACCAAACTTCAGTAGGAGGAGTTGTTTGTGGTCTGCTTTTTGCCTGCCAAACTCTGATAACAGGGTTAACAAACCCCCCCTTTTAAGTCACTTTTAATCCCTCATCCTAAGAGGCCATCTGAGTGAAGCAGGGGCAGATTGGAGTGTGTGTATGTGTGTGTGTTTGAGGAGCAGGAAGAAAGAAGTGACCATGAAGTCCCCATGTCTCCAATCTCCTCATGCTTTAAAATAAGAACAGGAATTACCACTCAGAGAACAGCCATCTACAGGGAGCTTGCATGAGTGAAATTTGCAATTTAAACAGATTGTTTACTTATGCATGCATTTCACTTAATACATGGAAATGAAAAAATGGAGGGTTGAAGCATGCGACGTGGCGCACTGAGAGTTGAGTAATTTACACATGTTGTGCACATATTATTATTGTGAGCGATTCAGACTGGACACTTTCTCCTCAAGTCAATTTTCCTCTCTTTCAAATCATTAGGCTGTTAAGATGTGCTGCCCAGGCTCATGATTGTATGTATTAGGAGTATGGGATGCCAGACTGATCCTAGGTTAGTGATTTGACAGATTTGATGTATGCAATCCCTGATTGGGATAAAGCCTGAGAAAAAGCCCCCTGCTCAGAGCGGCTTCCTTTTTTAGTGGTGTGGTCATTGACTAAATCACAGCCAGTAGTTCATGAAGCTTGTCACACAGACAGGGCAGATTTTGTTCTGTGTTTACATACACACACACACACACACACATACAGTGGGATATTTTATTGTGAGTGCCCCATCGTGGTGTTTTGTACCAGAGCTTTTAACCTCTGAACCACACTCGACAAGTAGCCGAACAGAAAAGCCTGGCCTCTACCCCTCCGTCTCTTTCCCAGATGAATTTGGTTTCAATGTGTGGGGTTGTATGAAGTGATGGCGGCCTCTTTGGCAATTCCATTTTGACTTAATTTTTACACATATATTCAAAACTAATCGATCATCAAAGGTAGTGCTCTTATCCCGAAGTCCGCCCAGCGTAAGACTGCAAAAGACAATATAGGTGATGTAGAAAGGTGGTTGGGATTGGTACAAATAAACTGGATGATCTTATCTCGACTCATCCTTTGGCTCATCCATTGTAAGTGCTGTACCCTCAAAGCCACTCACACATTTGATCTTGTATTGTTTTACAAACCCTTAGCTTAACTCTAAGGTCAGTCTTCCAAAAGAGTTTGTCTCTTACAGCATGAAAGGTTCTAAAACACCTATTTTAAGTCTGATCCTCATGCCCTGAGGAATGTTAGCCAGATACAAACTGCTTGCCACTATCTTGTGAGTGAGTGGGTGAATTTTTTTGGTCTCTGAATTCTTTTTTTTTTTTTTTTTGGTGAGTCTTACCCTTATATTTCACTTAGTGATACCACAAATAATTTTTTTTTTTTTTTTTGTGGTGGCGTGTTGACTTCTGCTGGTACCAAGGTGGAATTTCTCCAAATAAAATTGTGAGTTACAGCTCGGGCATGACGGCTACATGCCACTCTTGCTTCTATCTACCCATGTCCACCCCTAACATGGTGCAGCATGGCATTGTTGCAGCTGACAGGACTACCAGTCGGAGGCTAAGACCCCAAATATGATCTGTAAATGCACAAAACATAGAAAAAGACCTTCTCAGGCCAAAAAAAGATCAGACTCTACCAGCTCTCCCCTCATTGGCTGGAAAATTGTGCTGGCCCCTTCTGGCTGTAATTACTGTCTTGTTCCAGTATTAAAAGTGAGCAATTTCCCCACATTCCAGCAAGCCCCTGCTCTCTGTCATGTACAATCAGCATCAGCAGATTCATGGCAACAGAGGATTCACTTCCCGTCTGCCTCAAAGCAGAAAACGAAAGATGGCCAAGCAGTCGGAATGCTGTTTCCATTTCAATATACTTACTCCCTTTCAAACCCCAAAAGGCTTTCTTCTTAGCTTATGATCGTGCTGGCTTGGTCAGTCTTTTTTCACCTTGATGTAGTATGGCAGTGATATTGGTTTTCTTCTTTATCTTCCCCCCCCCCCCCCCCCTTCATCCTTTGTGTGGCCACACTTGCAGATGATTTGAAGAGACTGCATATCTATGTGCTTTAATTGTGTGGGGTACATAGAGGTCCTCTGTACTGCGTGCACTTATTCGTGTACTGCATGAGCTCCAGACCTCTCGGGGCCCTGTCTAAGACTACTGGGCTGAACAAGCCATCAGAGAGAGAACCATCGCAATCTGTGGCACTGACCTCGCATCCCATCACCTCCCGGCATGTGCCACTGATGAGGTCATAGCAGTAGCAAATAATAAGGCCCAAGGCTTGGTGCTGATCGTCTGTGACTTTATCCAAGCCGACAGTCTCCTTGAGCATAGACAGAAATCGCCACACACTTGGGAGCGGATGATGCTCTGGTGGTCGTAAGCAGCGTGGGTCCCTCCCCCCACACCCACCATCCCTCTTTCCCTGCTTCCCACCCCCGCACCAGTCTAGTGATGAAAGTTGACTGAGCAGACATGGTTCCAGTCTTCTCTGGGGCCTTTGGGCCCACATTCTCTCTGCTAACCTCCATTTTCTGAAAAAGCCAAGCCCAGCTTAGTCAGAGTCACACTGGAGACTTTACCAACAAAGAAGCAGATGTCCTGGACTCAGCCCAGGCTCAACAAGTTGAGTTTAAGTTATGAATGAACAAACTGGAAAGTGTATATTTCCTGACAGATATTTGTTTGGGTGAAAAGGCTTCCCTTTTGCTGCTTGTTGAGGGATTGCAGATGTAATTTTCAGTTTGTTTGTGGTTTGAGCCAGAATGAGATGAATAAATCTGTTATTTTTATGTCTGTTTTTTGCTGTATTCGGAAGAAAAGTAGCCAGTCTGTTTTCGTATTAATAAGACGGTGAGTTATTCCTACCTTGACCCTGAGTGAGAGATGAAGTGCCCGTCTGAATAGCGTGTTGGGCCTTACAGGTTTAAAGCTCCAGGCTCAGTATGTCTGTTGAAAATTAATGGACGTTTTCTGTTCACTGTAAGCCCTTCACTCTTTTCTCTGGCTTTCTCCATTTTTTTTTCTAGACCACTGTTATGGATTATTTTGTAGTTTTATTTATTTCATTTTTTTTTTATCCACGTAGAAGCTGGTTTCAAGTTGAAAGGATTACTTGAGTAAATTCATTCTCTTTGGTGCAAAGCTGCAAAGCCCACTTGTGAACAAAATCGGGTCTTCGATGAGGAAACAGGGTCACACACACCCCTCAACTCTCTACCCTTTTCCCTCCTTTTGTCATTCTCACCAACCTTAAAGAGGTTGTATTTCCTCTGCCAGGGAAGCTTAACTTTCCATAGAAATGTAATGGCGGGCTGAAGCAAGAACATATTCCTGTACTCTGAAATGTACTTTGGCCAGATACCTCCTGACGAAATCCGAAGGAACTACAGAGATCACAGTACAGGGCTGTTGTCTGACTTTTGCATGGTTGGAAATGGAAAGATTATCAACCAGTGCCTGTATGCTCCAGGAAGAAAACACAATTATACAATTAACAGACTTTGAGAGATGGTGTTTAAACAAAAAAAGCTGACTGAGAAAATTGTTAGTAAGGACAGTCGACAGTTCTCTGTGCAGCAGGGCACAAGTGTATTGTGTGTATTGCATGGCAACACTATTTCATGGCAACGCTCTATAGCTTTTACAGTTCACACATTAAAAGGTGATTTTTTTTTTTTCTTTTCTTTCCCAGTATTCATCTGATTAGTACAGTGGCGTATCAGTAGATTACATTTTCCTTGAGCTGGCTTTAAGATCTAAATCCTTTCAGTGTTGTCAAAGGGCTAGCAAAAACACTCTTCCAAACCAATTCAGTGGATCTTAGATGTAGTTTTATTGCACACAGACCTGTCCTAGAATGAAAGGGTAAGGTAACGCAGTGGAAGTGATTATGAGCTGTAAAACAGTGATACCATAAGATATATTTGGCCATTAACTCATTTATATTTTTATGCCTAAATGAAAATTACATATTGTGTTCACTGTACCTTCATGAAAGTCATCTTTTGTTTCTGTTTCATTGCAGTATAACTTTGTGGGGAGAATCCTGGGGCCTCGAGGACTCACAGCCAAACAGCTCGAGGCAGAAACTGGATGCAAAATCATGGTGCGAGGGAAAAGCTCTATGAGGGACAAAAAGAAGGTGAGCTTATTCTGCTTTTGTATTCATAAAACTGGTTATAGTCATGTTCAAACCCTCCGTGTCCTGTGGAAGTTTAGTTTTACTCTCTCTGATACCGACACATACAGTGTCCCCATCTCATTCTTATTCTGGCTTACACTCACAGACTCATCCTTTGTTATGCACACACACACACACACACACACAGTGCTGTCCATGTTCTGGCCAAGCAGTGGAAAGTGTCGTTTAAAGTGACAGGTCAGTCCTTTGCCAAGCAAGTGCTCTATTTTTGGCCTGGCAGTCGTGTTGACTGGAAGTGTGTGGATGCCTGAAAGGGCGTTGTCACACAGAGGGCAGGGCAAAAACCTGGAGTCCCAAATCCCAAGCTCTTCATCTTTTTCTGGAGCCCTGGCCGTACAGAGCCCGATGCAACACAACAGCACCCCCACCACTGACTGACTGAGATTCATCTGCCTGAGTCACAGCACAACAAAGCCTTTATCAGTTTGATGAGAGAGAAATCCTGCTCTGAGTGACTCATCAGGTCTGTTTATGGTGATTTCTCCCATAACACTGTCTCAGTTTGGGCTGCTCTGCTGGAATGAATAATTTGTATTTATGGAAGTCTGATAGAGAGAGCAGTTAAATGTTTTTGAAAGTAAAAGACCAGCTCTCTCATTCAAGCTCCTCAGATATACCGAGCCTTTGAAGATAGCTTCAGATGGAAGTTTATGAAGCAGGAGTCGCTCATTTAGCGGTGGCAGCTCAGTCCCTCCGCAGTTCAGTTCTCTCTCTCTCTCTCTCTTTTTCTGTCTCTCTCTATCTTTCTCCCCATTTTCCCTACCCACTCTCTCATTTTTTTCTTCTTTCGTCCTCCTCATCAGTGTAGTTAATTTGTTAGGCAGAAGCGCTCCATTACAGTGCATTTGCATAAGTAAGGCGGAAGAAGTGGGTTTTAGCTCCTACTCTTGGGACCCCTTGCGCTTGCCCGTGGGCACTGCTTCCCCGAAGACACGTGGAACACCAACAGAATGCACAATCTTTCTAGACCGCCGCTCCATCCTGGACACAGCTGCTCACAGTAGCGTACACGTCTCTCAAATTGAATTCCTCACCTTTTCTTGATTATATTTGGTTTAATGTATTTTTTCCATCAGAGCCTTCGCCTTTATAATCAGCGATATAGTCCCAGGAAATTGAATGTGAATGTCTTTCATATTCCTGAGTGTATGTGCGTGAGCACACACACACACACACACACACACTTTGTTCAGATGCGTAATTAGTCCTTTAAATGCTTGATTTCGCTTCATTTCATTTGTTGTTGATTCTGTTCAGAATTTTCTTAAGGAAGATGCTCTTTGTGTCTTATTTTTCCCCCTTATTTGCCTTTTTGCGGCCCTGAGATCACACAGCTGGCGTTTAGAGTTTGCAGCCCAATAATCATTGCCAAGAGTTGTTTTTTTTTCTTTTTTAATGTCCTTTTAAAAGTGCATGGCAGGAAAACAAGATCCTCTTAAATGTGAAAAGAAAAGGAATAGCAAAACAAACAGATTTGAGGTATAGATAATTGATTAGTTCCACAGAACGTCAGCTTTTCGTGCCAGACATAGATCCAGCCGGGCTAAATGAGTCCTATGAATCCCACAACTTCTCTGAGCAGTGAGGACAGCCTCTCTCCCCGTCTGTCTTGTTCTGTGTCTGTCAGTATCTGTTTTCTCTCCTTTTGTCTAGTTCTGTCTTTCTTACTGTGCTCTGCACTGTGCCTGTCCTTTAGCATCCACATGACTGTATGTCGTGGTCTTTCTGCCAGCTTGTCTGTCTACTTCTCATCCTCTCTCTCCCTCCCTCCCACTCCCTCTCTATCTCTCACAGCTGACCTTTTTCCTGCCTGTGTTCTGTCTGTCTGTCAGTAGTGCTGTGTGTCCCTCCTCCTCCATAAGCTCCTATGGAAAATGGAGACAGTGTGAGGCGAGATGCAGTCTGTTTATTCAGGATCCATTAGCAGTGCCGTTTTTATACTCTCAATAATTCAGTTTTCTGCTGCCTCTGGGGATGGCCGCTGGTGGCTGGAGCAGCCAAGCAACAAAGGGAGAGGGAGAGGTGAGTGACGCACTGCCAGAGGCAAAGAGAGAGCAGTATAGAGGTGGGAGTCTAAGTTAACTGAGCCTGTGCTGAAAGCGTGTCAGTCTGATAACGTCAGTCCCATCCGCACGACTGGTCTGCTGCTTTATGGAAAGGTATACCTGTATCAATGGCTCTTCCTCAGAACCATTTGTCATTCATGCAGTGATCTCAAAGGGTGTATATTCTGGTTCAGCAGTCCTCAGTCTCGAAGGGTTTATGTTCATTAGCCTCGAGAAAGCCAGAGAGTTTTATTTAGTAACTGTTCATGGTGAAATTAACCCAGGTCATCCTCTCATGGACCGCATTTTGCACTGCCTTTCTTTCCCAATTTCTCAATCTTTCTCAATCTCAGTCTTTCTCTCTCTCTTTCTTTTCTACCCTTCATTAACTTTCTTCCATGCCCATCTGTCTGTCTGTTGATCTGTCTATTTATCTGTCTGTCTGTCTCTCTCTCGCTCTCTCTCAATTAACTTGTTGCCCATTACCTCATTTACTCATACTCACGAACTCAGCACCCTTAACCCTCTGTGCTTTATAGTAGCTTCAGCTCTGGGTGTTTCTCAGGACATGTTTCTGTTCACCAGGCTCTGGTAGATATAATGTGAGTGGACAGGGCAGACAAACGCAGGATAATAACCTGTCCCAGTGCGTCACTTCACAACGCTGATCAAACACGCCACAAATTGAGGCTTCTCTGAAAACCACTAAAAAGATCAAATAAAAGCAAGCCGTCCGCCACTCCACATGCGCTATTCACCAAGGAATGATCACAGCTCTGACTTGTGAAGGAACACAAGTGCCTTTTGAAGGTCCTTGAGAAAACACACATGCTCTCGCTACTTTTTTTCTTTCCATCTTTCCCTTGTTTTTTCTCTCATTTGTGAACTTTCTCCTTTAGAAGTACAGGCTCGTCTTCCATAGTCATCAGATGTTATTCTGGTGTGTGCCCATAATAAGCTTTTTCATCTCGCACAGAATTAAGAAGCCTGAATTGCAGACTTGTGGAATAAGGCACAAGAGACACGAATCATCTGAACTGTCGTCATGACCCAGTCCCAACACTTCTGCCCTTGAGTTTCCTCTGTTTATGGCAACCAATGAACCAGTGATATGACACATTACACATTAATGTTTATGGTGATTTCTGGAAATTTAGGTAGTTTGCTTTTTAAAGAACCCCTTTTTGTATCAACATAGTTTTGTCACAAAGATGATTGGGGTTTTTTGGGTTTTTTTTTTTACCTCACTTTGGGGGGTTAACGGGTGCTGTTGCTTACCCCATGCTTCGCTCATAGACCTAGAGACAGGTGGCCACCCTGGTACTTAGTGTGAATCTGTACTCCCACCTCTCTGCTGATATTAATAGTATTTTTAGCTTGGACAGATTAAGAGCAGGTTCCCTGTATGAACCTCAGTTGCTGAGTGGAACTTTCCAATTCAATGACAGGCTACACTGCGGGATGTGAAAGTCAAATACAGTGACATTGCATATCAACGTGAGTTTATGAGATATCTTTAAGAGCCGTTGAGTTCAGTTGAGTATTTTTTGCATATGAATAGTGTGCGGTAAAGCTAAAATTGGATTTTTTTTTTTTTTTTTTGTTAAACTTGCTTTTCTCTCATTCCCCTTCCCTGTTTTCCTTGGAGGCGCTCTTGTGTGTGTTCTATGCACCTTTTGGTAACGTTTATGTTTTGGCAAACTTGATTACAGACAGGCATGCTTCTTTGAGTTTCAGATGTTTCTTCAGAGGTTTTGCTGTCATGCCATGTCTTCTCATCCAACCTCCAGTGAGACCCATCCACCTCTGCATGTCATCACCTTACCTTAGAGGATACAGACTGACCCTGATTGGTGCTGTGGGCATGACAAGAGGGGGGCTGTTTGCAAGTCTCCAGACCCTGCCCTCCCACGGCTCAGCCTTCCTCTAACCTTTTAGCTGATTTAGGATACAATTAGCTTTGTGACAGAGTTGCACAATTCTTTGCTTTCTTAGTGCTTCTTAGACTCCCAGCATAAATGACCAAAGTAGAGACTTATGGCCAGATAGGGTTCGCTGTGTGTCTGTTTGTGGATCACAGAAACAGGGAAGCTTGAGGCAATGAACTGCATAAGTGCTGTGGCCCCAGTTTCTCCAGTGTTCTGATGGAGTCTGCCCCTCCCTGTGGAAGGGCAGCACAAGAGTGGAATTTCACAATCTTTTTATATGTGTGGAACTGACCATGCCATGGCAACTGCTCCCAGCAATCAGCAGTACGATTGGCCGAGGAGGAGGGGAGGAGATGTCAGTGACGACAGTTCACTTGTCTGGATTTTGGCCCTTGTACAAGTAAACTTGTCAGTTGAACCTGCTGCGGAGACTCACGATTCACTTTGAACAGTGAGAAACCTCAATTTCCATACGTGCTTCATAAATGAACAATGACTTTTTTTTTTTTTTTTTTTTGCAAGAACAGTCCACTAGACCATTGTGTTCGTGTGTGTTAAACCACTCTTACAGACACTCTAAGACACGCCACGTAAAGTTACAGTGTGCTTTGAAAAGGGAGTGTGCCCTTGGTGTATGACACTTATCCTACTTCTCAATAAACTGCTCTATTTTATTTTCTCATTGTGGGTTTTGAAGAACGAGCAAATTCCATTTTTCTCCTTTTCAGCTGCTCATTTCAGCATCCTCTCTTCATGCGAGGATTGAAATGGCTGGCTATTTAAAGGCGTTGAAAGGCTCGGCTCGTGTGTAATTGTTGATCTGGACCAGGCAGGTGTCGCATGGCATTATAGTTAAGGCTTCACAGGAAGGGGACTGCTCTCTTGAAAAGCCATTGTTAAACCTGACCAGTGCTGCAGCCATTTACTCCCACGCATTCCCCCATCCATTCTATCTGCTACCCCCATTGTATGCTCTGTAGAAACATGGAATTGCTGAACCTCTCCACTTGTAAACGGCTCTGATCTGTTAGCCTAAAGTAAAGCTGTTTGCCTTTGAAGTGGTGATCCTTTAAAAAAAAAAAATAGAGTCTCCTCCTGTCTTTTGCATCTGAATAAATTTTGCTGACTAGAAATATGAACAGTGCTGTCATCATCTGCCGCAGAAGTCGCGTGGTGCTTTGCTCTGTGGCTGGGGCTCATCATGTACTAACGTGTTAAATGACCACATTTTAACTGCGGCTGTCACACTCACTTGTCTTTTTCTCTTTTCTCTTGTTCTCTCTGTCTCTCAGGAGGAACAGAACAGAGGCAAGCCTAACTGGGAGCATCTAAATGAAGACCTGCATGTGCTCATCACAGTGGAGGACACACAGGCCCGTGCAGAGATCAAGATGAGGAGAGCCGTGGAGGAGGTCAAGAAGCTCTTGGTGCCTGCGGTAAGCACGCTGACCACTGCACTGTGGTACATCACTGGTACAACTGAATAACTCTAACTATAGATGTGCATTCAGCTCGGTTCATATTCCTGCATTTTTTCAAAGGCATTTATGGCCTATATAAAGAGGTATTTATGAGTCATAATTGTCCAAAATCAGCATGTTTGAGTCATTTAAACCTGGCTGGAAATCCGCTAAATTCAGCTATAAAAATGAAGAGCAGTAAAGCAACAAGAGCATGAACTGTGTCATTCCCTCTGTTGTTGAATTTTAACAGCAGGGATGCACGTACGATCTGTTCAGAGCGGTACCGTAGCCAGTCTGTTTGTCCCAGTCACTCTGCATGGCAGATATTTGTTTATTTTAGTCACAGCACCCAAATGAATAAGCACCGGTGCCATCCATCCCATGTGCCATGAAGTCACATCCTGCCCCCTTGTCACAGGAGAGGAGGATGGCTAGAGGCAGGGTGGTAGCACAAACGCAACTCTTGCTTTGCTCCGCCGCCGGCGAACAGAATGGCAGGACAGCTGCAGCTCCAGATTCCCACCGTGCAGCACAGCATAGAACCGCTGACCCGCTGAACACGGGCCAGGACCAGCCAACCGGCCAGCAGGGCCTGCCCAGTCCTGACCATTCGGGTTTATTTCAGGGAGTGGGTAGAGAAGCATTAGAAGAAGAGAGAATGCAGATTGCGCATTGGTTTCTTGGCAGTTTGTGATTACACCCTCCCTCTGAGGCGTTGGCCAGGTTTCTGTTTAGAATAGCAGCCAAAAAGGGGGGGAAAAAAAAACAAGTCCACTCACTTGTTGTAGGATTAATCTACTATTGTGTTTGTACAACTTTATTGTGTGTTATTGAGCAAGTTAGTGCTGAAAATGCACACACGCACACACACACACACTGTGTGAGAGACTTCAGAATGAGTCACACAGACACACACTAACTGTGGGCATAAGATGAGTAAACCCTTGCGCCCTTACCACAAATGTTCACTGGAGACCTTATTTACCCATATTCAAGGTCAATGTCAGAGCGTTCCAGCAGAAAGCAAATGGTTATATCCATCAGACGGCATCCCTCCTGTCTTAGCTTTATGATAGGGCTCTACTGCCCATGACTTGCTTGCTCTGGATTTATGGATGGTTATAGAGAAAAACAGTATACCGTACACAGCACAGTTTTGACTTCTGCCTTTATAAATTGCCCCCAAAATACAAAATTGCTCAAAAAATAAAATGTTGTGAAATAGACCATTAATTAAGCTTGTGTGCCTCAGGATCATATACTGGTTTAGACAGGATGGCGGTCGTAGTCTGACATGCGATTGTAACACGGCCACTGATTTTAAGGGACGGCACAAATTCTCAGTGGCATTTTGGCTCTGTGGTCTCTGCTGGCATTGTCTCTGTGGGTGGGTAGGAGGCCTGTGCTCTTACGGCCTTTATCGTGCTAGGCTAAATTGGATTAAATGTAGCCTTCCCGCTCTCTCTGGCTATAAGCATTTAATGAAGGGCATCTTCTCCTCATTTGGCGGCATAAAATTGTCATTATTAAATCTCTTGTGAAACAAATGGGGTCACAGTCCTTCACTTGCTTTAGTCTTCGTGAAAATGATTTGACTCAGTAGGGAGGGCAGGACTCAAGAATATTAAGGGGACCATCTATTGTGTAGAGACATTACTTTCTGTTGAGAGATTGTAGCATATCACTAGTATGTTTGTTTTGCATTTGAAGCCTTCTCAAAGCCTCTCACTATACCACATTTCATACACTGATACGAAAATCGGATTTATTTGACATTTCAGGACACAGCATTTGAATGGTGTCAAGTTTGATTAAACAATACACTCTCCAATACATTGTACTTGCTACTGGTTGCCTCTCTCTGCTTACTCCAGAGACAGAGGCTGTAATGTCACCATGGGAGAGGGTGTTGAGAGGATATGGTAAGGGATGATTCAATGATTCAGCTCTGAAGCCCTGTGAACTTTTCAACTCGCGAACAAACCCTGACACCGCTGCACTCACAGAAAGGAGAGATGAGAGAGTGAGTGAAGAAGGAAGGGAATGAAGAAAAAAGGGGGGTTAGAGAGAGCGAGAAAGGAGGAAAGATTGAGCTGGCCTTTCATGTGCGGATTTATCTCGCTGATCCAGCCCCTCCTCTCAACTGCACGTTGCCACCACCGGCACCCGTCCTCACCCCCCCCCCTTCTCTCTCTCTCTCTCTCTCTCTCTCTCTCTCTCTCTCTCTCTCTCTTCCTGCCTCTACTCCCGTGATCCCCTGCTGCTGTCATGCTGCTTGACAACAGGGCTGGAGACACACAGATGCCGCCTGCGGTCACTGCACCGGCGCGCCACTGTTCTGCCCACTCTTGCTTTGTGGAGGAACATCAGAGACAGACAGTGCACTGGCTCGTCTCTGCATGCGGCACAGTTAGGTGAATATGTGTTGGACTTGTGTGGCCTGCTTAAGAAAATCTAAGAGCAAGACGAAAAACTCTCTACAGGCAGGAGATGAATTGGGCGCTAGAAGTCTGGTTACCCACAAAGATAAAAGGCTGTACATAACTCTGCTACAAATCAAACAATGACAGATTCAATCTGTGGCTTTCAAGACCTCTAACTAAACCCACAGTCTGCCTCAGATTCTTTGAAGAGGACTCCCAATTAAAATATTAATCCCAATTAAATGAAGAGTTAATAAAAGAATCGTTCATTGCTTTATTTAGTGTAGCTGCCTCCATACAAAGGCCTTTTCTTATGTCCTGTTTTATCAGTATGCCTAAATATTCTTGTTAGTGATGTTGTAGTAAGCCTTTGGGCTGCAGGGCCAAATTTGTCATGTTCTGCC